>NC_142937.1:94789495-95016995 GCF_046866305.1 Octopus bimaculoides | reverse complement strand
AAAAAAGATTTTAAAAATATATACAGTACAGTACTGTTTCAACTTCGCGGATTTTCACCTATCGCGGGAGGTTCTGGAACGTAACATCCGCGATAGTCGAGGGATCTCTCTCTCTCTCTCCCTCTCTCTCTCTCTCTCTCTCTCTCTCTCTCTCTCTCTCTCTCTCTCTCTCTCTCTCTATATATATATATATATATATATATATATATATATATATATATATATATATATATATATATATATATATATATATATATATAAAGAGAGTTTGTGTGTGTTGTGTGCCTGTGTTCCTTAAGCATTCCGAAACCGAGTTGCCGATTTTGACGCATGGGGTATCAAAATATTCAACGAGCTTTCGGCTACCAATTAAACTATATTTTCATTCACATATTTGCATTATAAAAATTTAACATTATCATTTTTCTTTTAGTCACCTATCATAAACGACATTTTATATCACCACCATAACGACGATGACGTCACATTTTCTATGTGAGTGTGTTCGCGCGTTCGTTACCTACATCAGACCGATGACTGACAAGTATATGTGTGTGACGGTGTATGTGTCTGTCAGTATGTATACATTTTGTGACGACTATCACATACACTCACATCTAAAGACAGAGATAGGCTTCTAACCAGTTTCAAGAAAATGTCTTTTTTAACAGTCCTTGTTTTCCTCCTATGCTTGTTCACGACTGTGAGTCTCAACGTCGCACAACCTTTTTACTGCTTTACTATTTATTCTATAGCCTATAACGTCACACAGTTAAATAATATATAGTTATGTCAAATTAATTTATATCTCGCTACATACATCCTTCAGTAAATATTTTAAATTAACGTTCACAACAACACCATCTTTCTTTCTATACTCTTGGTTGAGCGTTCATTTCAAAATCGTAAAATAAATTATTTTTGTATGAAAAATTGAATTATGCCTTTCACTTTCTTCACCGCGACATTCATTCAATCGTGAATTTTATAACATTTAGTACATGTGCCAAATAAATGTTGACTTCCTCTACTTTCTTACATTGGTGATGCACACTAAACTTTTGCTAACTTGCTGACATTTCACTCTTATAGTTCGGTTTTCGCTTTTTTTTGTTTTTTTTTCGTACAGGAAGTATGTTTTGCACCTATATTGACTACATTTCGTTTCCCTTGAACTCCTGTGTGTACGTTTTGCTGTTTTCAATTTTATGAATTCTAGGAGTGTGTGTGTGTGTTTCTGCGTTCATTACGTCTATAGTAAAGAACATTTTACGTTGTTTTAATGAGTCCACATCTAATGAAGTAGCCATCCTTATGGTTGGTGATCCCATTGAAAATCATGATATTTTCATTTGTTTCTGAGATAACAACCTTAAACATATTTCACAGCTCCTGGTGTTTAGGGTTAGGGTTACACCGGAAACGGGTGGTGTGCGTATTTTTTTTACCTCCGCCTATATATGTAACTTATATGAAAAATATGTGTGTGTGTGTGTGTGTGTGTGTGTGTGAGAAGGAGAGAGAGAGAGCGCGAGTGAGTGAGTGCTACTTACACATACATGCAAAAATTCAAACATTACAACACACAACTTTATTCACTCACTTTCTCTTTCTCTCTCTCTCTCTCTCTCTCTCTCTCTCTCTCTCTCACACACACACACACACGTCCATCTTACACTTTCTCCTCTCTTTTATTTTCTCCTCTCACTTCAAAGCAAATGTTACCTTTTCACTTTATCCTCTCTTTCAATTTCTGCTCTCTTCAAAGCATACAGAAATTAAAACAATTTTACGGAAATTAACAAACAATCATATGATCCCATATATGTCGAGTTGACAACTTTGCTTTTTCAAACGAAAGAATGACATAAAATAACTTCAAAATATAGAATGAATGTGGCAACTTCCTTGGTATTAAACAACATATATAAAAATATATATAAAAAAAATATGAAAATAACGTAAAAATAGAAATAAAAAAATAAAAAAAAAAATATAAAAATAAAAATAAAAGTAAAAAACACAACTTATAAGCAGTATAGATAGTATACACACATATATATACCCACATACATACACATACACACAGTGTTATTTCGTGTTATAACTTCGTATTGCAGTGTCCTTGGATGGTTTCGAGTCAGTGACTGAAGCTAGAACTATATCCATAGGTTTGGGATTATGGATCCGGTTTATTGAAAATTTGTGTAAACTAAAAATTAAAAATATGTGTAAACTAGAAATTAAAAATTTGTTTAAATTGAGTGGTCATAACCTAGTTCTTCGAGGGTAAACCAAAATACTGATGTATATAGTAAGGTTAGGGGTAGAATACGGGCTATGTTATTTAGGTGTCTGGGTTGTGGTAGGTAGGAATAGTTAAATATATATGAGGTGTAGAAGTGCACATAACTAAAAGAGAGGATTTAAGGGTTATAATATCTAAAGGTTTTCATCAATTTATGGATACAGGAGGGTTTGAAATCTGACCTCTTATTAATTAGTTTATTTTTATCAGGAAATTTAATAATTTTCAAAAGTTCTAGGGAGCATAACTGACAACCAGTTCTATTATCTTTATATGTAGGGGCCGATCCAACAATAGACCATCTAAGGTTAAAATTAATCTTGTCGTCCTTAAGCTCCCAAATTCTGCGAGATAATGAGGTGGTGTTTGCCTTATGTCTGAGTCTAAACGAAGATCCGTGGTTATAAAACCCAGATTTCCAGGATGAAGAGCATTCCAGGTATGTGAGGGTGTTAGTTTCTGTGATAATTCGCAGGAGTATATTATGTTTTTAGCTAAGCAGTTTCCGCGTAACGGGCATGTTGTAGGTGTTACACAATTGCACCCGATTTTACACTTGTAAGGTCGTCTTATGTCTACATTTATGGGGTAACCGTTTGTAGTATTATTATCTATGTTAGTACCCGGGTGGTTAGGTTTAACGTTTACATTGTTGTTATAATTATAGCTGCTACCTCTATTTGGGTTGTTCGAAGATACCTCACATCTTATACTGTCACTAGGGGTTCTGGGAATATCGGTGTTATGCTGATAATCATTAATCATTCTTAATCTAGCATTTTTTATTTTGGTTTTGTTATGTTTAGATATAATACATTTCATATTAGGGAGGGTTGAATATGAGATTCTAATAGTTTTATTTGAAAAGATACTGCTATATTTGTGAGTGGGTGGAAAGTTCTTTGATATAATTGAGAATATCCTCCTACACAATTTACCTGTGACGGCTACATTGTATGGTATGTTATACCATATGTAGTTGCGTAATTTATTTTTACTTTGTTTGGAAATTCTTCTATTTTTATTATTATTATTCCTTTTATTATTATTATTCCTATCGCTAGGGCTTTCTTTGTGTGAACTACTATCTGTATGACTATTCTTATTATGTTCTCTTATCCTATGTCTATTATTATTCGTACTGGTTGTATCTGTACTTTTGTTTATGTTCTACTTATTTTCTATAGCACCATCCAGGGGTTTAACTCTATATTTTCTAATTCGATTACATGGAGGGTTTATGTTCATGGTTTGTGCTTTGGGTGGATTATAATTAGACTTATTATCAAATGATATCGTCTGGGAGTACCCAGCGTTATAGAGGGCTTGATTATAATGATGGGCATGTTCCTTGAAAATGTTTTCATTCGAGGATAGTTTGGTAAGTCTGTCCGAAACAGCCTGGACGGTTGTGTTAATTATAGAGGGGGGGGGGGGGTGATTGGAAAGTGTGTTAATGTAACTAGTGGTTTCTTCAGGTTTCCTGTACGGGTGGTGGAGTCCTTCATCTAAGTCTAGTGTAGCATCCAGAAAATTAACAATCTTATAGTTAGTCATAAATTCAAGTTTTAAGTTGAAGGATTTGAAAAAATGTCTAATCTTTTTCCTAACTCTTTCAAGGGTGCTCTTGTTATTGGTAGGGTAAATAAAAAGAGCATCGTCTCTGTATAGAGCCCCTTGGAGTTCTGGTACCACTGAGAATAGCCTCTTTAGTAGAAAGGCTCCGACTAAGTCAGTTACCTGAGCTGAGTCGCTCGAGCCCATAGCCACATTGAAGTTATGAGGGGTGTCCGACCTGGTCCAAAGTTTACCCTCGAATTCAGCTATAGTTTTCCTAGCTAGGAGTATAATGTCTAATACATACATATATGTACACACCTACATATATATGTATATATATATATATATATATATATATATATATATATATATATATATATATATATATATATATATATATATATATATATATATACATGCATATATGAGTACATGACATCAAGAAATCGTGAACAAAATGAGAAACGAGAACATAAAAAACAAAAACATTTAAAACGGACTTTTCTGAAGAACGAAAGAAACAAACAACTAGAGAAACGAGACAGGCAACATAAAGAACATTCCCTTCATCAGTTGTCCCCCGTTTTATCTACTCTGCGTTTCGAAGGTAAGGACATATATATATATATATATATATATATATATATATATATATGTGTGTGTGTGTGTATGTATGTATGTGTATATATGTATATATACTCTTTTATTTGTTTCAGTCACTTGATTGCGGCCATGCTGTTGCACCGCCTTTAGTCGAGCAAATCGACCCCAGGACTTATTCTTTGTAAGCCTAGTACTTTATTCTATGGGTCGAGCCACTAAGTTACAGGGATGTGAACACACCAACATCAGTTGTCAAGCGATGGTGGGGAACACACACACACACACACACACACACACACACACACACACACATACATACATATATACATATATACGACGGGCTTCTTTCAGTTTCCGTCTACCAATTCCACTCACAAGGTTTTGGTTGGCTCGAGGCTATAGTAGAAGACACTTGCCCAAGGTGCCACGCAGTGAGACTGAACCCGGAAGATAGATAGCTAGATACACACACACACATATATGATATATATATGCGTGTATGTATGCATGTATGTATATATATTTATACATCCATTCACACATACTCATATACACTTACACTCATATATCATGATATAGGAGGAAGATTTGTTCATCTTTATGAAAACAGGAAAAAAAAAAAACAGTAACCAAATCAAACAAACAAAAAATAGCTCTATTACTTTCGTGTTCACAACTTTTGCTCGCTATTTTACAAATATTTTACAATTAGCAAACGCGTTTTTTTTTCTTCTCTCGCATGCGTTATGTTGCATATATCTCTACACCTCCACACACACATCAACCGTATAACATACTCTCTGATCAACCCCCCCCCCCTCCTTGTCCCGTTTTACATCAAACCCTCACAGCTTGACACTGTTTTCCACTTTCTGTGCCTTTCTTTCTTTCTTGCCCCTCAGCTCATTAGTTACAGGTCGTGGCATGGAATTACTTTCTCTAAGCCCAGCCCATCAATTTTTAGTACAAATCTACCACCACCACCACCACCACCACCACTACTACTACTACTACTTACAAAAACAAGAACAACATCATTATCATCATCATCATCAATAATAATAATAATAATAATAATAATAATGATTTCTTTCATAACAGTATTAAAGAACAAGACTGACTTAACTACGTCATGTATCATAAAACCAAATTATTTACGAATATATTTTTTTAAAATAAATTTGCAAGTTTGTTTTTAATGGAAATTTTCAGAGAATGTATGAAATTTTTTATCCGGTGGTGAGGTAAACACGCCTTTACAACCAATCAGTGTGTCTGAGCTATTAAATTTCCTATTGAAACTTGTGTCGGCCTCTCCGGAACAAAACCAAGTCCCTCCCACATATGAACGTGCTAACTTTGCATTTTGTGTTGCTAAATTTTAAATTTAAACCATTCAAATCTAATCTTTAGTCATTCATGCACCAAACTATTTCTAAACTACGGCAATACGACTCCAGTTGTTCATATACGGATCATATTTCAAGAATTTTTCACTATTCAGCTTTTGATATTCTTTGACAGCATTTTTACTCGTGCTGGAAATCCACCCTGATAACTTTAGTCGTATTTAAATTGGACTTTGATAACATAGTTTTTCTTTTTCTTTTCTGTTCTGTTCTATTTATACGCTTTGTGTTCCGCAATCACTGTTTTTTGCTTTCTAGTAATGTAATCAGAGGGAAAAAGAGAGAGAGTTTATCACACACATTTAACGAGATATATTCTTACATAACCTAAAACGGAAAGTGCTAACACTGTTATGAATGCCAAGAAAACATTCGGCTCGATGAATCACTGATCCTGGCAAAACATTTCAATTGTTTCTTAAAAGTTTTGTTTTATTTTATGAATTCAAAGAAAGAAAAATAGAAAAAAAATAGAAAAAAAAAAGCATCAACGATGCAGTTCAGCAAATTGTGGGTTTTAATAATTACAGCAATATCTTCCACTCGTGTCATTGTGAAATGCCATCCTCAGTGCTTAGACTTTAAACCACCGTTTCAATCGAATACCTTGGAATTTTGCTCGCAATATAGAGACTTCGGTTGCTGTACCAAACAACAAGAGGATGTTATATTTCAAAGGTATGAATACGTCAAGACTCAACTTTCAGAGACTCTTCTTCAAACATGTGAGCCCTATCTACGAGAACTGTTGTGTCAACCTTGCTCCCCTTATGCTGCTCATATTTATAGCGCTGAGCAGACGATGCATGCCAGTACTTTCCCCGGATTATGTTCTAATTATTGTTCAGAATTCTACACCAAATGCAAAGATTTGGCTAAATATATAACGAGTGATCAAGAAATTCTTGGCACTTTGAATTCCAAAGAAAATTTTTGTTTGGTTGTTCAACTGACGGATACAGACTACTGCTACCCCAATCTTTTAAAAAATGAACACCTCAACTTCAACATATCTATTCAACAAATTACGAAAGAAGGATGTATGTGTGTCGAACAGTTTGCATGGGACTTGAGGAGTCCTGTCGTCGCAAGACATGCCGGCGACGGTAGTGGTCGCTTGTTTGTGGCCGAACAACGCGGAGTTATTTACATTTATTACAGAAACAAAACAAGAGAGCAAAAGGCTTTTCTTGATATCAAGGACCGGGTCCTTTATAGTAGTTACAGGATGGACGAAAGAGGATTTCTAGGGCTTGCTTTCCATCCTAACTTTGCTGTAAATCGAAAATTTTATACGTATTATTCAGCTAAACTCGGCAGACGCAAAGAGTGCATCAGGATTAGTGAATTTAAAGCATCCCGAAAAAACCGAAATAGGGCCAGTCGCAAAACTGAAAGGATTTTATTACAAGTGGAACAGCCATTCTCAAACCACAACGGCGGTGAGGTTTGCATCACTCTTCCTCTTCATTTTTTATTTAAATCTTAATTTTTGAAATTTATTTCATGTCGTTTATGCTATGGTACTTTACATCGTATCATTTTATGTCTGAAAGTTACACAAATCATTGTTTTCAAAATAGGTACAAAGCTACACATTCTGTGGGAAAATCTTGCTGAATAGATTCACCCCAGTTCTTAAACGGTACTTGTTTTATTCAGCCTGGAAAAAATGAAGGGCTCTGTTGCCCCGTCACACTCCGTCATGACTAGAACTCAGACCGTAAAGAGTCATAGCTTTATGACTCACTCGACCGATTCTTATGACCTTTTTTTTTTTTTTTTTTACATTGAAAGCTTATAAAATTATATTAATACTTATATTGGCTAAAACCGGTATCATTGTTATTGCTGGTAGAAGCGTTAGCGTGACGGACAAAATGTTTAGCGACAAATTATTCCATATTCACGTTCTGAGTTCAAATCCCGCTGAGGTCGACTTTCCTTTCATTCTTTCGGAGTCGATAACATAAGTACCAATTGAACACGGAGGATGTTATGATTGATACTAACCGCGCCCCCATAAGATTTCAGGCCTTGTGCTTATAGTAGAAAGATGATTATTTTATCATTCCTGATGCATAATTAATTATTTTCATATTCGTTATCACCGTAATTTTCGTCATCATCCTTCTCATCAACATCGACATCATCGTCGTCTATGGTTTACTATTCAGAATTTAAGAAATACGGAGTGCGACAAAAACAACCCTGTCACCTTTCACCGGTTAACAAACGTTTCAAAAGTAAACGCACGATGTACACCGGTCCAAATCATAATGGTCACTAAAAAAGACGAAGTGACCATTATCATCGATGTAACTCTATTCGCGCCTCATCAATAGCTATGGGAAATATAGCTGGTTTCTTGTCGCATCTTGTACAGCAAGGGCTCCTTTTTGTTCATTGACGAGAATTACGTACACCTTTTAAAAAAACATGCACAAAAATAGCCAAAGTTAACAAAAGTTTTATTAATGTTAAACCGGGGTGAATGGTCTTCATCTGAAAATGTACCTGACGGACGTAATAGGTGTGGAGGATCTAAGAAAAGACTCGAACCTTTGTCAGCCGGGCTAATCAGAAATGTGTATTTGTTATCCCTTGAATGAGCTTAAGTGACTGTCCACCTTTTGAGCCACACAAATATATATATAAATATATATATATATATATATATATATATATATAAATATATATATATATATATATATATATATATATATATATATATATATATATATATATATATATATATATATATATATATATATATATTTCTTTATTGCCCACAAGGGGCTAAACATAGAGGGGACAAACAAGGACATACAAAGGGATTAAGTCGATTACATCGACCCCAGTGCGTAACTGGCACTTATTTAATCGACCTCGAAAGGAAGAAAAGCAAAGACGACATCGGTGGAATTTGAACCCAGAACGATATACCGGCAGACGAAATACTACTAAGCATTTCGCCTGGCGTGCTAACGATTCTGCCAGCTCACCCCCCCTCTCTCTCTCTCTCTCTCTCTCACACACATACACATATCACCTTGTTTCAATTTGTTTTATTTTAGTTTTTTCCCTTTGGTGGACAATCGATGTCCACCATTTTGTAATATGTCTCTATAATATCCTCCGTCCGTCATCCATGCGAAGTGATACAGCTCATAGAAAACGGCCCATCCAGGGTGATTGGGACGGTTGTCTTCGTTCATCTCTTCTATGTATACGGACTCTTGCGCCACAGCTCAGAAAATGGAGACGTTTTGAGGCATCTGATTCAAACGACGTAGGTAGGCAAATGCGAGTGGCCTCACCGAAGCGGTGTCGGATACTAAGAAGGTCGAAGTGTCTGGCACTGTCCTAAAAGAATACGAACGAGTGGCAGTAACTCCTTTCCCGCAGCTCGCCTCTTTGATGTGGTTGTTGTCTTGGGTCAAGCAAAGATCAAGACCAAATGCCTAGCAGCTCAAATATTGTCAAGAGCTCACAGCTCTCTGCCGGTCAGGAAATGCGTTATGTGGAATTTTTGTGTTGGTTTTATGTAAAGAACTGGTGTTTTCCCAACATCCAAAGACTCTGGTTAGGTCCAGTTCTATCGCATGAAATTTTTTTATGGCATTCTGAATTAAGGAGTCATTGTTTTTATTCGCTGCATCTCTGTATATTTAATACCCGATGAAAGTATTGGTTGTTCGGTTGGTTGATGTCTCCAGTCACGCTTTACATTGCATAGAACGAAGAGAAAAGAATTAAAGAGGTGCAGAAAAAGTGTAGAAAGGGTGTACGTACTAGGCTTGATGGCAGGCAATGGGTAAAGGAACACTAACAACATACAGCGAGAGAGAAAGAATCGGAAGAAGATGGGAAAGAAGAAGAGGAGTAGGCGGAGATGGAGGTGGAGGGGAAGAGGTATACAAATGAAAATTTTATTTTATTTTATTTTATTTTAGCGAAATGAATATTTTTCGTTTGAAAATTAACATTCACTTCATTTTGTATAAACACCAAGAAATTCGATAAAAGTAAATTATTATTCTGTGTGTGTGTGTGTGTGTGTGTGTGTGTGTGTGTGTGTGTGTGTGTGTGTGTGTGTGTGTACATACAGGCGCAGGCATGACTGTGTAGTATGAAGCTTGCTTCTCATCCACGTGGTTCCGGATTCAGTCCCACTACGTAGTACCTTGGGCAAGTGTCTTCTGCTTTAGCATCGAACTGACCAATGCCTTGTGAGTGGATTTGGTAGACGGAAACCGAAAGGAGCCTGTCACACTGGTGTTAAAACGGGGGTAGCTGATGAAGAAGAATGTTCTCTATGTGGCTTGTGTGTTTTCTCGTCTACATTTTGTTTGCAATGTCCTGTACCCAGATATGCACCTATACATACAGGTGGATGTCGGTATGCACATACCTGTACGTATATATGCATATACTCATTTACTATTTGTTTATATATATATATATATATATATATATATATATATATATATATATATATATATATATGTATATATATGTATGTGTGTCTATTTCTGTGATTGTTCCCCACCACTGCTTGACAAGTGGTGTTGGTTTATTTGGCGGTCCGGCAAAAGACATCGATAGAAAAAGTACCAAGCTTTTTAATAAAACTAAGTACTGGGGCCGATTCATTCGACTAAGAATTCTTCAAGGCGGTGCCCCAGCATAGCCACATGGCCAAATGACTGAAACAAAATATAAAAAACACACACACACATTTTATCTTTTACTTGTTTCAGTTATTGACTGCGGCCATGCTGGAGCACTGCTTTGAAGAGTTTCTATGCAAACAAATCAATCCCAGGACTATTTTTTAAGCCTAGTACTTACTCTATCCGTCTCTTTTGTCGAACCAGTAAGTTACGGGACGTAAACTAACAAACACCGGTTGTCAAGCGGTGGCGGGGGACAAACACAGACACTAAGACATACACATAGATACACACACACGCACACACACACACATACACACACACACACACACACACATTTATAAGACGGGCTTCTTTCAGTTTCCGTCTACCAAATCTCCTCACAAAGCTTTGGTCGGCCCGGGGCGATAGTAAAAGTCATTTGCCCAAGGTGCCACACAGTGAGACTGAACCCGAAATCATATGGTTGGTAAGCAAGCTTCTTACCACACAGCCACGCCTGCGCTACCAAATTCACTCACATCTTTGGTGGACCCGAGGCTTTAGTAAAAGGCACTTGCCCAAGGTGTCACACAGTGGACTGAACCCGGAAACATGTGGCTAGGATACCTATGGTGCCAAAAGTACACTTCCAAAGTTACCTGCCATATGACAGGTAAATCCCTAATTATGAAGTCGTTCTGACAAGTTATTTGCATGTATAATTCTCCATTATTGCCTACACAGGATGAAGGAAAATACATTTGTTTTGTCTTTTGTTTGGCTTGTTATTTCGTTTCTTTTTTCTTTTTTTTACTTCAGATGATATAGTTTACTACATGAGATAACAGTGTTGTTCAATACATGTGGTGGTCATATAGTTTACCACATGTGGCAATGTCGTTAGGCACATATTATAGTTCATTCCATGTAAAAGAAATTCAGTTTCTCCGTCTCTCTCAATGTCGAAATTCTTCAAATTTACAGAAAGGTTTTTTCCCGCCATTTCTCTTGCATATTATTTTCTGTTTCTCCTTTTCTTCTTCATTTGTTGTTTTTCTTGCATGGATTCCCTCCCCCTCTCTCTCTCTACCCTCACCACCGTCAACACTGCTTTCAGCAGCCACCCTACCCTCACTACTACAACTACTACCACCACTACTTTTACCCGTCTCATCGCCACCTCCACCCCATGCTTCACTACCGTCGTCACCCCTTCCACCACTACCGTTCGAATACCCCACCACCATCACCATGACTAACTCTCTCATCACCCCCACCTCTCTCATCACCCCCACCTCTCTCATCACCCCCACCTCTCTCATCACCCCCACCTCTCTCATCACCCCCACCTCTCTCATACCCCACCACCACAACCACTACTTACTCGAATGTTACCCCACCATCGCCACCACCTCTAATCCTCTCATTCCCCCTCCTCCATCACCACCACATGCTGCTTTTAATGTATCAACAAACAAAACACAAAACCCTTGTTTGTTAAGTTTTTTTAAAGTATTTACTTAAAATATCCTTTTTCTGCATCTTACGTAAACCGAGAAGTCTTGCCTCTCATTATCGACTTGTAAATGCACACATTCACACTAAAAGCTAACAATCTTTACAATTATTACCATATTTAATATAATTTAAGAGAATGCTGACAGGTAAATATGTATGTATGCACATATATGTGTGTGTGTGTAAATGAGAAGATGTATTGTAAATAAGCAAACGACAGGTAAAAAACGTATAGCGTATACTGACTGTACAACTGTACAGAAGAAGGTCCCTAATTCTTCATCAGTTATCGATGGTAAGTAGCATTGGTGAATCTGTTTGAAACTCCTTACCAAACTGTTTTTTGCATTTCGAGCGCGCTTTCAAACTCCCTGTAGCATTTTAGGAAAAATTTCCTTTGTTCAAAGTTAGTCTGGTTCCCGTCATCATTTATGAGAAGTTAAATCTAAAAAGAAATGAAAATTAAGCGAATTATTAAAGTGTAGATGCATTTTGGGGCATGCTGTGTGTGTTTGTGTATGTATGTTTTATGTATATAAATATGTAAGTTTGTATTATATATATATATATAATGTATTTATTTATTTATGAATGGATGGATGTAGGAAACCGTCTTGTGTGTCATTATCTCTTGGTATATACACCGCAAACCCCCAGTCTCTGTAAATGCTTGACCTCTCAGTCTCTGATAATCTCATATAGTGGTCCACACAAACATTGCCAAAAACTAAATCACACATTCTAGAATTTCCCGTTAGAGTCAGAAAAAAATTCGTCAGGGCTGGGGAAATGAGGGTGGGTATGATGTCAGTAAGATAAAAACAGGAAGAAAAACAAAGTAAAGCTTAATAAAGACAATATCACAAGAGGCCATTTATACACACGAGTGCGACAGCTGACTAACAATACTGTAGATCTCATTACGAGGAGTCAGTTGTGTCAGTGATAAACATCCAACCGAAAAATAGAGTTGATAAACGCTGCAACGACAGTAAATTTGATATTGAAAGTCGACGTTTATATGCTTTTGGCTATCAAGTGACACAAGCAGGCTATGTATGTATGTATGCATATATGTATGTACTATGTATATGTATGTATGTATATATGTATGTATATATGTATGTGTGTATGTATATATGTAAATTGTGTGTGTATATGTGTGTATGTATGCGTGTATGTATATGTGTGTATGTATGTACGTAAAAAGAGATACATATATAGGTGTGTACATATATATGTATGTGTGTATGTATATTATACGTATATATATATATATATATATATATATATATATACGGTTTAGATATAGATTCAAGGCTTGAATATGGTACTTATGCGAAGGCACCCGAATATCACATCCCAAAAGGATGGGTGATTAAAATCAAATAATAAGCAACACGGATTTCAAAAGTGATTGCAGTACGCACGTTTCATGCTACTTCAATTTATTTAAGTAATGTGAGCATTACCTTAAATGCAATATGAAGAGCAATCTTCAGCTGCACGAAAAAATGTAGAAAAAAAGACATATTACAAATGTGGCAACATATTAAAACCAAGTGGGAGAGAGCAGAGGAAGAATATATAAGTCCATCTTGACATAGCAGGGTCTATCAGGCTAGTAATTGATTCTAGATAAAAGTTTTAACTGTCT
Organism: Octopus bimaculoides; assembly: GCF_046866305.1. Lineage (NCBI taxonomy): Eukaryota > Metazoa > Mollusca > Cephalopoda > Octopoda > Octopodidae > Octopus > Octopus bimaculoides. The sequence goes on along the minus strand of NC_142937.1, from coordinate 95,003,282 downwards.
CAGAATTCTATTGTTTCTTATCTAGTGGTGATAGCAAAGGGACAATTACTTGATAGACCCTGCTATGTCAAGATGGACTTATATATTCTTCCTCTGCTCTCTCCCACTTGGTTTTAATATGTTGCCACATTTGTAATATGTCTTTTTTTCTACATTTTTTCGTGCAGCTGAAGATTGCTCTTCATATTGCATTTAAGGTAATGCTCACATTACTTAAATAAATTGAAGTAGCATGAAACGTGCGTACTGCAATCACTTTTGAAATCCGTGTTGCTTATTATTTGATATATATATATATATATATATATATATATATATATATATATATATATATATATATATATATATATATATATATATAATAGTAAATGGAAAAACGAAGAACAAACACAAAAAAAGAACCACAACGCGAGGACGTGGTACATGTAAAGTATTAGCAGACGCTCAGGGAAGGAAAGAAAGGTGGTTTAACGTTTCGAGCAAACGCTCTTCTTCAGAAACAGAGGAAATTCCAAGAGAAAAGGAAGACGGAGGGAAAAAAATCGCCGACGATTCACATGTGGTTCTATCTATCTATCATATATATATATATATATATATATATATATATATATATATTAAACACACACATCTATACATGCATACCTGGCGACTGACGTTCGTGAAGTGTCAATACGAAATTTTATTTTCATTTCCTTTAAAGCAATACTCATTTACTGTTCCATCACCGGTTAATAATTATCGTAGCAGTTGCAAGGCTAAAATATAAAAATTCTTTGTCTCTCTCTAATAATTATTCTATTTCGTTAATTTACGCTGCATACAAAAATACGGACATACTATATACATGCAACTGCTTACGAAAAGAGTTTCATGTATAGTTTTTCTGTGTTCATAATTTTTTGTTTACAACATTGAAAAAATATGCCACCAAAGAAAAGACGTAATCTCTCCAGAATTTTTCTGCTGAGCAGAAAAGGGTGACTTTTACGACTAGGTTTGCGATATCATCTCCAATTGTCACCATAGAGATAAACTTATTCTTATGGGCAATTTTAACCTTCATGTTAGTACTATCAGACATGGGAGGGTATACTCGGTCGTCATAGTGTTGGTGGAATGAACTCCAACGGTCTGCGCATGCTCTTCGTCTGCAAAGCATTCGATTTAAGCATCACCAACGGCGAAACTGTCGCAAGACGACGTGGATGCATCCTAGATTTAAGGAGTGGCATTTCATTGACTATGTTATCACTAAGAAGTGAGACACAAGGGACTTCAACATTACACATTCCTTTCATACTATCTCTCTGACCATTCTCTTCTTCGTAGAAAGGCTACGCTCTGTCTGAAACACACAAGATTACAAAAGTCATTCGTGCCTAAACGCATTAATGTTCTGCCTTTGAAATCCGCTGAAAAGCAGGCTGAGCTCTCTAACAAGCTGGACACCGCACTCACCACTGTTGATACCAATGATGACATAGAATCATCTTGGAAGGCTCTGCGTGATGCAACGCACTATGCGTTCTTAGAAGTTCTCGGTCTTCTTGTTCGAAAACATTAAGATCGGTTCGATGATAACAGCACAGATGTGCAGTAGTTGATAGATAAAATGCACAGCTCTCATCATAAAACATGGATCATTGATAAGAGCTCATCCAGCAAAGAAGAATGCTTATAAGAAATGCAAAGGCCAGTCCAAGGCTTGGTGGTCATCCAAAGCAACGAAACTCGAAGAAGCTGTGGACATAAATGATTCTAAAGCTTCCTATGATGCCCCCAAGAAAGTGTATGGTCCTCAAGAGCACCGTGTCACTCCAGTTTTTTGAACGAATAAAGAAACATTGTTAAATGACAAATCTGACATCCTGAAACCAGGGAAAGACCACTTCGAAGCCGTGTTGGACTCTACCTCGGTCACTAATGATGACGTCATAATGTCTAATCCACAGGAAGCTCAGATACCGGAACTGTCTCTGAAGCCAACCTTCCTGGATGTGGTGAACTCCGTTAAACAAATGTCTTCTGGTAAAGCACCAGGCACGAATGCAGCCCCGCCTGAAATCTACAAGCATGGTGGACAGACACTTTTCAAGAAATTGCACATCTTCATAAATATTGGCAAATTATTTCTTGCATTTCTTTACTCAGTTTGGGGGAAAAAAATTTCATTTACGAAATGAATTATTTCTTCAACACGTATTTCATTTTTCTTCTCTTTCGTGTATTTACTGTCAGTAAAATCTTGTTTGGTTCCGTTCGTGTTTTGGTGGGGTTTGTTTTGCGTCGAGTTGTCAGCTTACAAAGTCAAAAAATTGCTCGGCCGTCATTCTTTGTCTCTTAGTCCTATTCTATCAATGGAACGGAAGAGATTAAAAGCGACAACCAAAGCTTTCATCAAATCAGCTTCTGTAGGTTTTCTAAACAACCTTATCGTCCTCGGGGTAGAGGAAACGGCTGGGATAACAAACACTAAATACGAAAGTGACTGAAAGATGGGTGACACTGTATACATTAGGGAACAGTATTAAGGGTGGCTGCCTGTTTATCTGGGGCTTAAGAGGAAATCGTGTTTATCATAACGATCCACATTTAAGTAAACAACAATCTGTTCGTAAGGAAATGAGAAATAGCTGAGAAGGGGAACAACAACAACAACAACAACAGCATCAAATAATAATAATAATAATAACAACAATAAGTCTGGTGATGCTGTTGATTTCTTTTATTTGCCATAGGGGCTTCAGACGAGGGTCATATTACAAGAAGTTTACAACAGGTTTGGGGGCTTACATAAAAATATGCGAAGTAAAGGAGAGGAGGAGACAAGGTAAAAAAAATTAAATTAATAATAATAATAATAATAATAATAATAATAATAATAATAATAATAACAGTTTCTTCATTGGCCACTAGGGTCGAACACAAAACAAATAGGGACAATACAAATTGGAGACACGTAGGGGTTTAACACAAAATCGAATAAAATGACAATTAACAATACAATTAAGCAATAAAATTCCCCAAAAGTGAGGAGGGAGTTCCTCACGGGGACAACCGAGAAACCCCACACATTCTGGTTCTCCCGACCGCCAAATGCATCTCAGCAGGCAGCTCTCTCCCCTTCTCAACTCCTCTGGTTTATAAACGAAGCTCAGAGCAGGCTCATGCACACGGGCCATCCTCGCCATATGCACCCACCTTTCAACAAATTTACTGGGGTGGGGCAGAACTTCCCTCTCTACTTTCACTTTCCTTTTCAAATGGAAAAAGTCGATGAGGGTTTGACCGAAGAAGAAAGTATCAGTCTTCAGTCCTTTCAATCTCGTTCACTACACTGCCTCCTTCGCCATAGCCACCAGACAGAAGAAAACTGCCTTTCTTTCCAGAATCTGCAACCCGGGACCATCGAACGGCCTTTCATCCTCTCATGTCTTAGATGACGCGCCCTAGCTCTGACAACGCAACCTTCGTGCTTAGCATTGAAAAATTGATCAAGAGCCAATCTCGCCGCCATCACGTCAGTCGCAATGTCGCTTCTAAGCGCCTCATTTAGCTTGCTAACTAGTTCTCCCTCTATCTTAGATTCCTCTAAGGCTAGTTCCTTACTAAATCCTACTGCTTCTACTTTAATAGCCCTTTTCAAGGCTATCCACCAACGTCTGTTGACGATTGCGCCCGCCAACTTCTGATGGACTAGCTTGCTAACCCGGCTTCTGAATGCTTGACGCGCTGGGAAAGACGTGTTCAGCTTCCAGTACCCGAGACCTTGCCTATGGATCCTATCTAGGTCGACTGTGCAGAGATCAAATTTGTGGTCTGTGTAGCCGATTACTTTGAACTGTGGACAACCTATGCTATTTCTATCTACTGGCCTACAGAATATCCTATCTAAATACGATCTGAAAGATCTTGTGTTGTTTGCCCATGTCCACATTGGCACATTCGGGAAGTCCAGTCGGTACTTGTCAGCCAACTGGAAACGACTGAGCGGGTTTATGAGGCTTTTGCACCCTCCTCTCCTATCGGCTAGCCCCACCCTATCTAGGCGTGCATCCAAAATGGCGTTCCAATTGTCCACTAGAACTAAAGAGTGAGATGTCCCAAGGAAAACCTCCAAACGTCTGAAGAAATCTGGCTGTATCTCGTCCATATCTCGAGATCCAGGTTTTTCTTAAACAGCACTGCTTCCCCGTCCCCCATTCCAGGCTGACTAAGAGATGCATATATCTCGAAATAGTCAAAAATGGGGGTTAAATCGTGTGGGTCAGAAATCCTGGTTTCACTGACGGTTGTCACATCCGTAGGTAGTGACCTGAGGTCGTTGAGCAGGCGACCCTGCCTCCAGGGCGACCCCAGGGCACGAGCATTTATACTACCTACTCTTAAACACCCCATGATGACCGGACAAAATTCAAAGAAGACACACAGCGGCGTCTACTTACCTTTCGTGACCTCTTTACATTAAAGGTTCTCACGTCTTGCAGGAAGCTCTTCCTAATGGGTTTCTGTGCCTCTAAAGGCATCTGCACCAACACCAGTGCTTCTGGCACTTAAAAGGTGCTGGTGCCAAAGATCACACCCTTTTATCTCGACATCCTTCCTTCGTGATAGGAGGTCCATCAATTGTTTATTTGACCTCCTCACTAGCACGAAGTTTAGCGTTTGTGTGGTTACTTGATGCTGTTGGCAGTGTTTTCTTTTGGTCGGTTGTTGCAGTTGGGACTGTGTTGGTGGCGAAGTTTGTTTTTATTGTTTTTATTGTTTTTATTGTTTTTATTGTTTTTATTGTGGCGTTGGAGAGGTTGGTGATGCCGTGGGTGTGTCTGTTGCAGTTGTTGGTGTATTTTCTATGTTTTTTTTGTGTGTGTTGATGTAGGACTTGATGCATTTTTGTGATTCTTTTTTTTTTTTTTTTTTTGTAGTTCCCCCTCATTTTCGCTGTGTGTTGCCAATGCATCTGAGTCTGTGAAATCAGGGCATAGGTCGATGGGATTTGAAGTAGACGGATAGAGGGAGGGCTGGGAGGGAACCCCTGGGTGCTGTGTGTTCTTATGTATTATCTCTTCTGCTGTTTAGGGGAGTGATGCTTGTGCTTCTGCTGCTGGTGTTGTTGATGTTGTTGATGTGGCTGGTGTTGATGATGTTGTTGGAGTTGTTGCTGGTGTTGGTGATTTTCTTTCGTTTATTGGTTATGATGTTCTTGTTGATGATGATGCCGTTGTTGCCAGGGTTGGTGCTGCTTTTGTTACTGGTCGTTGTTGGTTTGGTTGTTGTTGTTGTTGTTAAGGCTTTAGGAGACCTGGTGTTGGCAGTAAGGAAATACAATGATTCCCTGTCTTCTGTTGAGAGCAGAAGACTTTCAAGCTCCACACAGGTGGCACCGTGCTTTCTACCCACCACCGTGACTTTTAATTCTTCCCTTCCTGGAAGGCAAATGAGTCTGGGATCTTGTGAATAGCTTCTGGTTGAATGGGGGGAGGAGTACATCCACACTGGTCCCAGACCAATTTTCACGTCGTGTCCTTTTGACCTCCAGGAGGTTGTTGCTCCCTTCCAAAACGGTCGCTACGAGAATCCACCACAGGTTTACCTCTGGTGATATCCCAGCGATCTTTACGCGCACCATCCTCCTTCCTAAATAGGATGGGTGGAGCACATATTTTTCACCCCGGCAGAGAACCACGGAATGTTTGGCGGCCAGAGCTTCAGATTTAAATAAAGAGCACTGAAAAGTCCGCAAACTGTTTTGCCCTCGAAATATGAAGAATGTCGAGTATTATGTCTTTCAGTGCTCTTCGCTACCCGACATGATACCAATAGTAGTTGGTACCCTTGGAAGTATCAGCACTCAACTACCAACATGGCTGAAAAAGATCGGTGCAAGTGTGAAGGTAGAACACCTAGAAAAATCAGCCATGCTTGGAACTGCAAGAATTCTTCGCAGGGTTCTTGAAGCATGACCAGTAAACAAGTGTCACCATAGTCTGCGGGCTGTGGACAGCTGACACTTTCCATCATACTCAGCAAAATAAGCTGAAAGTTTTCATATAATGATAATATAATTTGCGGAAAGAAACCGTGTGAGAATTCTGACAACAGGTTGCTGTCCGCTCTCACAGAATCATCCAGAACAAGTAAGACCGAGTATTCTGAGAAGTACTGCATCCGGGCAAATAATAATAATAATAATTCTTTCTACTATAGGCACAAGGTCAGCAATTTTGAGAAGGCAAATGGATGAGCATATTTGGCAAAGCTTTCGTAAGAAGCAAATTTGCTAAAACAGAAAATATTGAATGAGGTTCAGGCAGCGAATCAAACGAAAGCCATTCTTTACGTAACTGTAGATGAGACTAATGCAGGTCAACACACAGAACTGAAGGAGCAATATTTTCCGATGCACTGCAAAAGAGACGGACTAATATTAATGACTGGACTCCATACAAGAAATTAAAATACTTGTTTTCAGTTTTCACTAATGCGCGAGCGGTTTCGTTCGTTTTCCCACAACTGACAGAGGAAATATTGTTCGACGCACCATTTAAAGTTTCTTGAAATTGCTCTTTTCGGTATATGAGAAACGTGTCTCTCACTTTCGAGATACAAAGATATGCTTTTTCTCCCTTGATGTTTGACAAAAGACTGATGCAGAGGTGCATCACCCTTTCTTATATATCTCTGTCAGCTTCACATTTTGTGTACCAGGTTATTTACGCCCAGAACCTGTTTAATTGAGGTTGCGTTAGCGAACGAAGGGTTGAAATTGTAGTCTTTAATCTCCAATTCAATTTCCCTTCCTTATTTTTTCCTTTAGCAAAAGATTTATCCTGCTGGTGTCATCGTTAATTGCAGCGTTTGAATTGTTCAAAATAATGTTATTTTCTGACAGAAAGATAATTTTGTTAAATTGTTAAATATGCTTATTCTGCAGAGAATTTGGTTTTTGTTTTCTTTTTTATATTTGCTATCATTAAAGTCGTGTTTGGTTTCGTTCGTGTTTTGGTGAGGATTTTTTTGCATTCACTAGTCAGGTTACTAATTTACGTGTTGAAGAAATAATTCGTTTCGTGAATGAAAAATTTTTTTTTCTTCTACAAACACAGTAAAGAAATGCAAGAAATAATTTCCTATTTCTTTATGAAAGAAAGGCGATACGGCAGGTGGTGCGGGGCAGAAAGACCAGCTTTTGCACATATGGCAGTGAAAGCCACTCGAAGGATTTCTGCCACAAGGCGATGGAACAACATAGGAAAAGAAAAAAAAAAAAGAGAGAGAGAGAGAGAGAGAGAGAGAGAGAGAGAGAAAGCCGTGGGCAACATCAAACTCACCAGCAATAACAGCACAAGTTGTGAAGATTTAGTGTCCATTTAATTCAGCGATCTCTAAACTAGTAAATACCAGCGCCACCCTTCTTTAAAAAAAAATATTAGTGACATAGTTTTACTCCTCTTCTCATTATTTAATGAGAAAATAAAGTTTACATCCATATTGTAATTCTTTCTTTCTTCGCCATAATGTTGTCATATCTAATTGTGTTAAATATGATGATTTCTCTTTCCCACACGTTTTCAATCTTATTAATAACATTTCTTTTCTCGGCAGGAGTAAGTGAAAAACAGATTACATTGTCCTAATGTTTTAAATAGATCTTGGTGTTAAGTCAGTTAAATTTGTTTGTACCTAGGTACATGAGATCGATTCATTATTCTTTCTCTATCTTTTTTTTTTTTTTTTTTTTTTTTTTTTTTTTGTAAAAATAAAATTTTAGCCATGTTCTGATAAGTAAACAAAGCAGTTGCCAAAGCCAGTCAGAAAAAGATGGCGTGAGAACGTCCCTCTGGAATATCCCTCTTCTAAATGGGATGGCTTTATTTTTTACAATCCCTCTTTTCTCTGTAACTGCTAAACTATTTACCATTCACCCTTGACATGTTTCATGCATTTTCTTATTATTGGTGCTGCCTTGTTCCCTACTTGTGTTTTCACGATCTATGTATGGGGTATATTATCAAAAGCCTTCCGGTAGTCAATCCATGCCATGTTCAGCACACATCCCACATTTGGTTTTCCCTCGGCAGTCTTTAATTACAGTTTTATTGATCAGTTACTGATCTTTAAGCCACATAAGCCTTTGCAATATCTCTTCTGCTCTTCTGGAAACAGATTGTCTTCTCTCGGATTTTCGTCTAATTTCTGCAATATTATTGCAGTTGAAGCTTTGTGTGTTGTAAGGAGACATGTTATGGGTCTGTAGTTTTGAGGGTTTGCGATTTCTGTAAATCTGGGATCTCAGATGGGTTTTTTCCCTTCTGGGAATCAGTCAAGTACGTCATTAAACTTCATATGTCACTGTTGAATTTTTCAACCAGATGTAATTTTTGTTTTACCGCTGTACATTATTAATTAATATTAATTAATAGTAACAGGTATGGCTGTGTTATTAAAAAGAGCACTTTCCAGTCACGTAGTTCTGGATTCAGTCCCTCTGCACGACACGTTGTGGAGGTCTTCATGTATAGCTTCTGACCGGGCTGACCAATGCTTTGTGGGCGAATTTGGTTGATGGAAGCTGTACGAGAGAGAGAGAGAGAGAGGTGGGGAGAAAGAGGGGGAGAGAGAAATAGATAAATAGATACATACATACATACATCCATTTGTGTATTTGTTTATATTGGTTCTTCCTCCCACCGCTTGACAACAATATGTGTTTGTTTACGTCTCCGTCGCATAGCGGTTCGGCAGAAGAGACTGATACAACGAGTACCAGTCTTAAATCCAAAACAGGTACTGGGGTCAATTTAATGGAGTAAGCTCTTCGAGGCTGTGCACTTCCACCCCTGCCATCAACATGGCTGTAGTCCAGTGACCGAAACAAATAAAAGAATTGATTGATAAACACTATCAATCTTAAATCACGTGAATACAATAATAAACTACCACATCGGTGGATTGTCTAAGATTCTGTCACCGACTAATATCGTCACTACTTTGTCGTCGTCGTCGTCGTCGTCGTCGTCGTCGTCGTCGTCGTCGTCGTCGTCGTCGTCGTCGTCATCATCATCATCATCATCATCATCATCGTCGTCGTCGTCATCAGCTTACTCTCTAAGCATGTTAAACATGCTCTCCCTTAATCTTATGCCCAAAATAGGATGAAACAGTCAGGGAGCATCCTATCCCCTTTAGCTCTGACTTCATTAACAAATCTGTTGAAAAATAACACCGATTGTTATTAATGCTCTGCACGAATACGAACCATCTCTTCTATATGAAAGACTTGAATATAAACATTTACAAGGGATCCCTGTTAGAAGCCATGACATGAAAATGAACATAAGAATAGATATATGTTGGCTGTGGTGGTGATGGCGGTGGTGGTGGTGGTGGTGATGCTGTTGTTATTGTTATTGTCGTTAGGCAGGGGGCTGGCAGAATCGTTAGCACGCCGGGCATTACGCTTAGTGGCATTTCGTCCGGCTTCACGTTCTGAGTTCAAATTCCGCCATGGTCGAGTTTTTCTTTCATCCTTTTAGGGTCGATAAAATAAGTACCAGTCTGGCATTTGGGGGTCGATGTAATCGACTTACCCCCCTCCCTCGAAATTGCCGGCCTTGTGCCGAAATTCGAAACCATTATTATCGTTGTTAGTGGTGTTGCTATTGTTGTTGTTCTTCGTGTAGTTGCTTTCTTGGTTATATTGGAGTGTCTCCGAGGGATTGATTGAGGAAACTCTAGCTTCACTTTGCTTGCTAGGGGCGGCGGAGATTGATTTGTTTGTCAGTGATATGGCGACGATATTTTTAACTTCCTCGTTCGAAAGAGTAAAGCTGGCGACGGTGTCTGTGGCCACCTATGTCAGCTAAAACACTGCGTGGGAGAGGCGACAGATTGATTATGTCCTATACCTGCACCTCTCCTCTTCAAATGTGCACTAGTTATTTTAGTAACCGTTTCGTTGCTATATTTTTAATGAAATACACTGCTTTCGCTTCAATTAATTTTCAAAATAAAGAAGAGGTTAGTAAAATAACACTGTCATTATTAAGCTGGAGTTTGGAACATCAATTAACATGAAATTATGACAGAAGGTTTAAATTTAGTTCACTTTAAAACAGGAATTTTATTTCATAGGACCGAGACAGTTTCAGGTGGGTATCAAAAACAGGGGATTTGGGGAATGGTCATAAAACCTGTTTCGCGGTTTAAAAAGAGGATGAAATTTTGGCAGAGTTCCTCGGCGGAGAACATTAATAGTAATTTGTGCGACCGAAGATGGCAAATGCCAGCGAATATCTATTTACAGTCGTCAGTAATCAGTTGTTCTTCTCTATTGTATCCGTTGATAGTTAGGTAAGCTGTGTTCCTACATTGTATCTCGTTACAGACTTGTCATCAAATGTGCCGCCATATTACATTTGTGAATAAAAACAACGGAAACCTCACCAGCCAAAGTCTATCGAGGATTTCATGTGTGATGCCATTGTTTTTCAGAACAAAACCATCATAACAATAATTTTGTATAAGAATTTGCGTGTGACGGGTTTAATCAATGAAATCAACCCCATAACATAACTACTACCATATTTTTGTCGACTCTGGTATAATGAAAGCAAACTGGATCTCGACGATGTTTGAATACAGAACGTAAAAAAGTCGAAACCAATAGCACAAAGTATATTTTCAGACCCTCTAAGGATTCTAACCAACCCACCACCACCACCACCTTTCAAAAACGCGAATACGTATTCGCCAAGATGTATAATTCTTTTTGTAAAGAGAAAAGTTCTTGCATTTCTCAAACCACGAAATAATTACAGTAATTACAGTCATGATAATCCTTTCTGCTCTCGGCACAAAACCTGAAGTTTTAGGGAAAGGATCGATTACAGTTCTGTCAGGGACGAGTTGTAAAAAAGTGCGTTGACAAGCAACAACCTGCCCACCCCGTCGAGGAAATGCTGGAGATGCGGCAGCCTGAGCACATGACCGCGCATCATTAGCCACGACAGGCTCAGTCCACTTCTCAGCGAATGTCAACTGCAAATAGAACGCCTGGTTAGTGGAACGCATCCATTCCACAGAAAGCGAATAATGATTTTTTTTTATTTGCTGCAGGGGCATCAAAAAGCAACATCAATAGTTAATATAATTGTCGCTGTGGTTGTTGTTGTTGTTGGTGGTGGTGGTGTTGGTGACAATGACGACGAATGTATAAATTTAGTATTTTGTTGGGCAACCCTATAGAAGGCAGCTTCTATTTGCACAGGCTGTTGTTTATAGTATTGGCGCTTTGGATGGAAAATCGTCTTCTAGGGTGTAGTCAAGACATCTGAGTTGAGTGGGTATTTAGTTTTCTCTCTTCGGAGTTTAACAAGTAACTGGAGAGTCTATCTAGAGAATTGCGCAATACAGGGCGATTATATCAAAGTTACAAGGAAGTACTGATAGTATTTGATGATTGATGAGAGAGTGGGAGATATGGGGGGGAGTAGGAGGAAAGTAATGTATATATAGGTTGTGATAGAGAGAAAAAGAGGCGAAGAAACGAGGCTGTGTGAGCGAAAAATGGCAACTGCTTGGTTGACAGAAAAGAAAAGAAAACAAAATAAGATAAATGAAGAGAAGGAACGCATGAAATCATAAAAGATGGGAGGGCGATGCTGTTTGTGGTATGATTGATAAGGGAAAAAATGAGATGACTTTACTGGAAGGAGAAAGAAATAACAGAGGTTAGAGAAAGATTAACAGAAATGTTTTGTCGGCATTTTATATGTTTATATTTACTTATCTCTTTAAATATTCATATTTAACCTCATATATATATTCACGTTGACCTAAGCCTGTAGAATGTTAGTTAAAAAGTGAATGTTTCGGATCACCTTACACTCCTAGCAACACACTGGCTGTTATCAATGACTTTAACTCAGCTTTATCGTCGTTTCGCACTTTTATCACCCTCACCGATGTCATAACCTTTTGCTGACGTGATGTTTTCCTTTTCTTAAATCTGCAACATTGGCACAATTGAGAAGAAGATGTCATCACCCACTGGAAACGATCCCAAGTCAGGTTTTTCTCAGTAAAACGAAACAATCATCTCAACTCGTTACATTCACTCAACTGACGACCGTCTTCGGAAGTTCTTTTTATTAACTTAAATCCAGCTAAGGTTTATACAAAGAACAGCAATTTCTAACGTTATCTATTGTGTTTCAATGCTGATATATATATATATATATATATATATATATATATATATATATATATATTTGTTCATAGAAAAACATGTAATCGTTCCCAATATAGCAAGAGATTTCACCGCAAAAGGTCTAAATTAGACTCCTTAGGGATCGTTCTCCTTGGTTATATATCCAAAGTTTTAAATTTAAAAGAGAGTTTTGACGCTAATATCCATTATTATTGAAATTTATTCCTATGTCAACATTTCTGTTCCATGCTGGCAATCTTCGTCTTGAAAATGTTCTATTTCTTGCGCTTCTTAATCTAGTATTTTGGTCCACAGTTTTATCGAAAGAATATTTATTCTTAGATGTGATTCTGTGTAGGTTCTGGTGCTTCATAATTCTGTTAGGGAGTTTCCTGATATACCCTAACAATGAAAACTCCCTACTGTAATTCGCAGCATATTCGTCAAGAAACATTTGTTTTCGTTGCCACACGAGCTTGGATCTGTTTTCTTCTTTTGCGATAAACTCTAATTCACATTCTTCACGTTTTCTCAGTTTATTGTCATTTTCCATATTTCATTTAGCATTTCACATTCGGTAACTCATTTTTTGCTTTGAAACGAAATTGCTGACAGAGAATGACAGAAATATCCGTTCAGAATTTTATCATAGCAAGTTCCCGTATAAATTTTATTTCCTCCTCCGTTTCCCTACCATTTCTTTAATTAGGTCCTTACGAGGAAGTATGGATGCAATTAATTTGACCCAATACGCACACATCCCTCACATATATCTCTCACACTTGTTCGGTTTCCTCAAATGTTACTTCTGGGTGTGAAGGTGTTTCGTTCCATGTTGTCTACATCTGTTTTCTTTTACGATGAGCTCCTTTTCCTAAATTAGCTTCGTTAAGTCCTAAATCCAAATTGGCTTTGGTAATTTTTTTCCGCTCTGCCTCTTTATACAGTCTATGGAATTTCTTGTTGGCTGAATACTCTGCCGTTTCATGTGAAATGGAAGCTGGTTTCTATCATCATAATAAGCATTAATCGCTTATAATGTATGTATGTATGCACAAACACCACGCTTCGGAAAGTGAATCGTAAAAATGCGTGTGCGCGTGGGAGAGAGAGGGTGGGGAGGAGTATATGGAAATAGTTTGTTTGCCAGATCAGGATAAACTGCAATTTGTTAGTCCCTCGATACGACGGACTCAGTCCTTGAAATATGTCGAATATCATCGCCGTTCTCTCTCTCTCTCTCTCTTTCTCTCTCTCTCTCTCTCTCTCTCTCTCTCTCTCTCTCTCTCTCTCTCTCTCTCTCTCTCTCCCCTCTCTCTCTCTTGGGCTCTTGTGAATTTTCGAATTGAGAAACGCTTTTCTTTATTCAGATATAAGAGGATTTCTTGATGTGAGCCAAATTGATCCAATATGCAGACGATTAAACCAGTGCGATAGAAAGCGACAGACGAGCAACTTGAGCAGAATTTCTGTGAGAAAAGATGTTTGATGTTAGACTCTATGTATTATTGTGCAAATCAGAATCTGGTTCAATATGAACCGCGACGAGAGCATAAACTGAGGCGAAATGACGACCACCAGAGCCACAGTATATATATATATATATATATATATATATATATATATATATATATATATATATATATAGAGAGAGAGAGAGAGAGAGAGAGAGAGAGAGAGAGAGAAGACAGCCCCAGGAGAGAAACGGTTGGATGCTTCTCAAAAATTCGTTATGTAACTACTTAATCGTTTCAGCCATTGCACTGTGGTCATGCTGGGGCATCGTCTTCAAGAATTTTTAGTTGAATGAATCGGCCCCAGTACAGTTTTTGTAAAGCCTTGTACTTATTCTATCAGTCTCTCTTGCCAACCGCTGAGTTAAATGGACGTAAACACACCAACATTGGTTGTCAACCGGTGGGGTAGGGGACAAACACACACACACACACACACACACACACACACACACAAACACACACACACACACATACACACACACACACACACACACACACACACACACACACACACACACACACACACACACACACATATATATATATATATATATACAACAGTATCCACCTACAACATCCACTCAAGGCTTTGGTGAGCCTGAGGCTATAGTAGAAACACTTGCCCAAGGTGCCACGCAGTGGGACTGAACCCCAAACCATGTGGCTGGGAAGCAAGCGTCTTACCACACTTTTTGAGTTACTTTGCGCACAGACAGACAAACCAACGCCGATGAAAAGATAACCCCCTTCCTTGGCGGAGGTAAAAAAAATATATAACGGCAAACTGCTCCATGGCGAACCAATCTGCAAAATTTCTTGAAAAAAAAAATGTGTCTATTTCAGAAAGCTACGGCACACACCCTACATCTCCGATGTTAACTTCATTCCTCTTTTGCTCTTTCTTCTCTTTCTCCAAATGTCGTAAGGCGTTACAAAAGAAACCCGCATTTAGATCAGATATTAGTTTACAGTGATGTTTAACTGCTTACGAGGTTATCGTAGAAACTACATCTGTAACCTACATTATGGTGCGTGTCCATTATGCAGTTAATGGCTGCATTAGTTGTAGAGATGCTGGTTGTGTTAGTTGCATAATTGGGGTGTGCAGTAATCCCATGCCATCTCGCGGTTCACCTATTGCGGTTTATTATTTAAGCTTACGTCGATTCTTCCGTGGTGTTGTTTTGCATTTAGAATCAAATAGATATATTCAAATCATAAATGTAATTTAAAAAAATATACAGTACAAGACTGTTTCTACTTCGCGGATTTTCACTTATCACGGGGATTTTGGAACGTAACATCCGCGATAGTCGAGGGATTACTGTATAACAATTTGAAATGTATTTGTTATATGCGCATTTATGTACGATGGACATGTACTCTATATTTGTTAATTACTTAATTAAATATGTACGCTATATTTGTTAATTAATTAAATATGTACGCTATATTTGTTAATTACATAAAAACGTGTTATTTATGTAAACTATATACGTGTATATATAAGCGTTCATTGGATAATAACAGATGTTATTTATGTAAACTGTAATTGTTAATTATATATTTATTAGTTTACCTTATAAAGTATGTTAATAATTAAAGTATATTTGTTAATTACATAAACATGTTGTAGTGGTTAAAGATGTATCAGAATGTATTGAGGTAAACAGATGCGATAGGCTTATTGGATGCCTTCGAAGTAAATAATGGAATGACATTGATTTACAGTTTAAATAATTTGTTTACTGGACTTGTATTTGCTGTTGGTATACACAATCCTTCACTATAAGTATTTGTTGTCAACTGCTACGAGTTGAGAGGAATAAAAATAGGGAATCTTGAGGGTCAGTAGCCCGCGTTCTTAACCACTACGCCATATGCCCAGGTTCGAAATTTCCCCAAGACACCTGATGAAGGCTGGAGGGTATATCAGCCGAGACGTTGTGTTAACAACAAACAAGATGAGGAAAAATATCCGTCAAATGTAAATAATGTAAATAATGTAAATAATGTATACATACAGAGTGTTCGGGATAAATTTGACCATCGTTTTATATCTCCTTTTTACAGTAAGAGCTTGATGTGTTTATGCACAGACATCGATGTTGGAGGGCATAAAGATTAAAGTTGTTATTGAGAAAAACTTAGCTAACATGGAGGACTGAGAACCATCTAAATATTGGAAAAGAGTTAACTCTACCATAATGGTTTGCACCGGGTATCAAAATGCCAACTGCTGTTTAATGCTATGTGGACAGTGTAAAGTTTGACAAAGGTGACATGGACAGCTGCAACGGAGACTACGAAGCTGTAGCCAGCAGGAAGGGACCCGACAGGGTTTCTGACTGCATCCGCACACTGGAATTGATCTCTGCGTCTCTGAACAGGGGCTTAGCCTCTATTCAGACGGCTATATGAAGCTGCTGGAGACTGTGGTCAAACTCTGGCCGGAGAGGATTTCTGCTGGAAGATCATATGTGTGACAGAAGTATGTGGCACTTTACCATACTTCCAGAAAGAATCAGAAGTGTTTGTCAGAAAGATTCTCCGACTTCTATTCTCCCTCTATTTCTGTTTCCCTAATTCTCCCTATTGTAAACCCGTGGATTATTGTGTGCAGGGCGCGGTTGAGAAAGCCACCAATCGCTTGGCCTGCAACACCAAGGCCTAGCTGGTGGCCAAGATCAAAGAAGTGTTCCAAGATCCTCCCAAGGACACAGTGAAGAGCGCATGTGCCAGGTTCCAGAGCCCTCTTGAGGCCAATGATAGAAGCTGAAGCTGACTACTTGGAGTAAACCGCTATCTCGCAGCCGTAATCTACTTAATATTTTTTGAGTTTTTAAAATATTTTTATTTTGGGATGGGATAATCTCTTTTTTCTTTTTATGCAAACTGTTAAATTCAGCCCGATCACCCAGCATGTGTGTGCGTGTGTGTGTGTGTGTGCGTGTGCGTGTGCGTGTGTGTGTGTCTGTGCGTTGACCCCCACACCGCTTGACAATCGGTGTTGTTTGTTTACATTGCTGTAACTTAGCAATTCGGCTATAGAGACCAATGGAATAAGTAACTGGCTCAAGGAGCATAAGTGTTGGGGGGGGGGGGGGAGGCTAAACTCACCAAGACGGCACCCCAATAAGACTGCGATCCAAAGACTGAAACAAGTAAAAGAATGTAAAGATATTAATTAGATGATTGTTTAATTAATACTACAAACTGTATTTATTAATTGTGTCGTTATACCTGTTAATTATTAACACACAGTTGTTCATTATGTAAACGAATATGTTAATTATATTAATTGTATTAGTTAATTGCGTAACGGTTCTGTAAATTATGAAACTATCTATAGCTACATTGGTTAATTATGTAAACTGTATTGTTTAATTATAAAACTTTAATTAACTCTATCTTTGCTTCATTCTTAACTGTAGCTTCTGTTTGGCGATGACAACTACCTGTACATTTTCATCGGGGACGGAGGAAGTAGTGGTGATCCCTACGGCCATAGTCAAAACAAGTAAGGTCCTCAATTTATTTATTTACTTAAAATTATAACGGAACATTTTTTAAATTCTTCCAAACACTTAAAATATTTCAGTTTTTCACCAGGTTTTTTTTTTTTTTTCAAAATTTTCTGTCATAATGAATTTTGCATGTCAATGACGAAAATCATTCATTCTTCCAGAAATTAATAATAAAAAAAGTTACAATGGTTTGGAAATATATTAAAGAATTCATCATGGATAAAATACAGTTTCAGGGGGAGGAGGGGAGGAGGAGGAGGGCAGATTTGAACGAAATAAAGTAAAAACAAAATGACATCCTGTAAATTAGCCCATTAACTTCAAGAAAAGGGAGGAAGAAAATATTTATTTATTTATTCCTCAAGGTCTCCCCGTCCCAGTTTGTCAAATCATCATTTAGTCATCATTCCTGTAGATCACACAGTTTTCCCTTGTCTGGTTGCTATCGTAAAGAAATTCTATGGCAGATGTATTTAAAAGAACTAAGGTATAGACTCTCTCTCTCTCTCTCTCTCTCCCCGACCAAAGTCTTCAGTTCTACGTGAAACAGAGTAAAAGAGTGGAAAGGGTGATGCTGCCCTCTAGCAAATTCCATGAAAGATGACTAACTGTCGTAAAATTGGTAGCTTCTTCTTCAACTCTACCTTTAAACTGTGAAGTCAAGAGAAAGACGGCAACTTTTCAAAGTGTAAAGTAGTTAGGGGTCTTATAGTGCCCTGGTGCTCCAGAGATGGCGGTGCCCACAATATACGAAAGTGTTATAAAATATGTGTAAATAAACGAGGAGAGTGAAAGAAATATAATGCGCATCGCATGTTAAAAAAAATTTTCATCATACAAAGTACGTTGGCAGTTGTATAAAGACATAATTTTTAAAAAGATATAATTTAAGAAGACACACAAAAGAAGCAGAAAAACCACCAACAAGATGAATTCGAGAGCACCCTATGATTCTGTTCAGCTTTGTCTCTACGACTTAGAACCAGGAATACCCAAGATAAAAAAAAATCCAAGATGAAAAAAGAATCAACAAACATCTGGGAATATTTTTCTTTGTAATGTGACCGATTATTTGTAAGATCTTCTGTAACATTCCTACCATTTGAATGTCTTAAAACTCGACCCAACGATCGATGCCATTGCCAATATTATATAACTGCTACCGTTTTATTGCGTCGATCCCTGTATTAGAACAGCAGTGCATAGGCATCTGTGTGACGCACTAGTCAGTCGTGTCTTATTGTCAGGTCCTTACTTTCAAAACCAAGCAGACGGTTCTCTCGACACAACTGCCAAGCCCAGCTCTAATTATTCTTTGGGGCTGCTCTTTATGTGATGCATAGATAGGTGGTTTTCCTCTTCTGTTATCCTTGATTAAAAAAAACAAAAAAACATATGTGCCCTTCTTGGTTACAAACCTGCCAAGCACATTTCTTCTCAACCAGTCGATTCATGTGAGCAGCACTGACGAAAGATCAATTGCTATTTCCCCCCCACCCTATTTTGTTCATTTGGGTGTATGTGTATATCGTTTTGTTGCTTAACTTATCACCGTGAATATCGCGCTAATATCATTTTCTACAAACAAATGTCTTCAACTTTTCCCTCTTTATATGTTTACCTCCTGCAGTGAAATCAAATGCGTTTGCTTTTGTTGTGTTTTTGTTGCGGTTGCATTCATACGAGTTGTTCAGGGAGGGGCGTTTGTGTCTGTGCGTCGTAGCTATCTCGGGTTGAAATCAAATGCGGATAAAAATTATATTTTAAAGTAGAAACAGGACAAATCTGGTTTCTTATCGGTATGGAAGAGATATTCCAGGGTTTTAGAATCATGTCTTCGTTTGTCGTTATACTTCGCAAATAGCTAAATTTGACATAGTGATAAGCTACATATCTACTTATGCCAAATAATAATAATAATAATAATAATCTGCTCAGACTTGCTTGTCAGTTGTTTGACATTAACCAGTTGAGCATGTCCCTTGGTGGCTGACGATATATGCATTTCAGATCACGAGCAGAAGTAGTGGGGGAGCATGACAGCCGTGTGTTGAGAGGAATTCTTTGGGATTTGAACAATTCACCTCTGGAAACATGGGTGTTTCGTTCAACTTCCTTAAACAGCCTCTATTCAGGGACCTTTTGAGCGGGATGGGCTACTCGACCTGAAAACAATTCTATCTGCCCCCCCCCCCCACACACACACTGCTTTCATCTCTTAGAGAGATTTTCTTGACTTGTTGCTTTGCTTGTTATAAATACATCATAATGGATTTAAGAACGAAATGTTTCCTTTTACGATTATCATCACAGTGAGCTTAATTCGTGACCCAGTTTCCACTCCTTATCAAAGTTATTTCACTTCATAAAACATCACAGCCCCCTTCTCTCTCTCCTTTAAATATATCACATTTCATTTTAGTTTCTTTCTGTCAATCCTAATTCCTTAAAACATATACTTACAAGTTTAACCTTTTTCATACCAAACTGCCTGGTCTAAAAGCCAGTTAATATCTTCATTCCTGATCCTATGATCCAAATTTTCTGTTTTAAATTTAAATTAAAACCTATCAAATTTTCATGTTTATTGTTGTTATAAACACTAGTTTAATAATGACAAAGCTATTTCGCTAATTTTTTTTTTTGCAATTTGCAACATTAATTGAAACACTAGTGGATTTCAACAGAAATATGGTAACAAAAGGGATAAAGCAACTATAGCCGGCCTTGCAGATATTCTTTACTAAAAGAGTAGAACGATTCGCCAGTTTGAGTAATAGAGATGGGTGCTGCTACTAAAGAAGGCCAAAAACAAACAAAAAAAAATATGCTGTTTTTGTGCTAATGTATTCCTTACTGCAAACATCTGTAAAACATCATAGAGGTCTTGAGGGGAAAATATATTTTCTTTCACAAATTATTTATGCAATTCTGTGCACAAGAATTATATTAACGGACAGAAACTGAATAATAATAATAATAATAATAATAATAATAATAATAATAATAATAATATAATAAGCAAATGATACGTTTGCTTTATTTGTGAATTTCGAGATTTAGACATTTTCGAGGAATTTTACTGACTAAATTTTCAACTAATGTACGAGTTACAGTTTTAAAAACTAATTCTGAGGTTGATATTTAGGACTCATTCAAATTATGTTGTTATAACTACTATTATCTCTCTCTCTCTCTCTCTCTCTCTTCGCTGAACCATTTAGTACCCGTATATAACTGGTATCCATGTTGATTTATTACTTAAACAAAATATTACGTACATATAATATATATATATATATATATATATATATATATATATATAGTACAGAATGGGACAAGAACGCAAAAGCATCCAGACGGTTAGGTGATACAAGAAAGGGACAAAACATCTAGATAGACGATACACAGAAAACACGGGCAGGTCATTCGGAGTTTTCTCTCTTCAGTCGAGATCCAGATTATCCTTGCAATTTCGGCTGGTTATTCTCGATATTGCTCCAATCTGGCCAGCCCCAAGGAAAAACTAAGCTAAGAGCATTAGATTCCTTGGAAGAAAGCAGCGAATGTATACAAAAACAAGGACGGAAAAAAACGAACAATGTTAACCAAATACAGTAGGAATAATAACGGGACATCACAACAGATGTCTTTCGACTAAGGACGAATCAAATTAAGCTGGCGTGTATGGAAATAAGGCCTTACAGCCGGGATACAAGATTTCATAGGCACAGAGAGGAATAACGATGTTGCACGAACAACGGCCTCCCCAAAAAAAGAAATCTTTATATAATCTGAAAACAATACCTCTGCCTTCATTAAAGCGGAAGTAATAAATATATATAAAAATAATAAAAAGAATATACAGTACTGTTTCTACTTCGCGGATTTTCACCTATCGCGGGGAGTTTTGGAACGTAACACCCGCGATAGTCGAGGGATTACTGTATGTATATAAGTGTATATGAAAGGCGCACTTAGCAGCGTTGAATGAAATACAGTTATGTACTGTGGGAGCATTCATAGCCCAGTCATGTGTCTGCACCTACATAAGTCTATAAGGAGAATTTCTTTTTCGAGACATCTGCAGCGTGTTGCCTTTTTATGTCCGAATGTACACGAACATCTTAAAGGAGGCTGTACATACATACATACATACATACGTACGTACGTACGCACGTACGTATGTTGTACAGTGTAGCAGTGGTGGGAAATAAACAGAATTTTTGCCTTGAGATATTTTCTCCACGGTAAGCTGTGGTGAAATTGTCTTCAGAAGTTGAAATATGTCACAAATATATATGAACTGACCTAAAGTTTGTGTGTGTGTGTGTGTGTATGTGTGTGTGTGTATATGTGTGTGTGTGTGTGTGTGTGTATGTGTGTGTGTGTGTGTGTATGTGTGTGTGTGTGTGTGTGTAGAATTTCACTGACAATGAGTCTGAATCTTTGTTTCAGGTCTGTTTTGCTGGGGAAAGTGTTAAGAATTAATGTTAACAAGAGACGTAAGGGGAAACAATATGCAATTCCACCGAGTAATCCATTTGTCAACGAAAATGGAACACGTCCAGAGATCTATGCTTACGGAATTCGGAATATATGGCGTTGCGACAAAGATGAAGGCGACCGCGTCACAGGTCAGTACAGTCACCCACTCTCTACCTATTTGTTTATACCTTACACACACACACATATAATATATATATGAGAGAGAGAGAGAGAGAGAGAGAGCAATCCTAGCATGGCTATGCTGTAAGAAATGGTAATACTACGATCTTCGTGTCGAGAAAGCATCTCGTGTCGAAGCGCGATGCTAAAAGGCACCGAAGCACCAGCAGCAGACGAAAAGTTTCCAGCTGCAGAAAACAAAGGAAAATCTCTCTCTCTCTTTCTCTCTACTGAGTAGGCGGGGGAGGTAGCCTTATGCCGGGTGGTGAGGGTCTAGAATACGATGAAGGGCGGAATACAGGTGTCTTGCTGTTGAGAAGATGTATGGCCACTCTGCATTATATGAGGTCGAGTAGGAATAGGAGAGACAAGTAAAGATGGTGGTGACGTGATGTGAGAACTAAGTAGAAGAAAGTGAGTAGAAGGGAAGATATGGACAGAAGATGGGAGCAGGGTGGGGGTGGGGGGACAAGTTCATATGAGTGTGAGATGGGAGTGAGAGATGGGAGTGAGAGATGGTTAGAGATGGGATAAATGTGAAAAAGATTGAAGGTGTGGTCGGAGGTAGATACGAGTTTGGGTAGAAAAGGAAAAGGAGTGGCTCAGAAAGGAGACGGTGGTAAGGGACTGCGTAATAAAATTGTAGGTAGATGAGGAATATGGAAATGATGTATGGGTGGGAGTGTAGGGGAGAGAGTCGTACAGTAACAGAAATGGAAGTCAGAGGTACGTAGGGGTGGAATAATGAGTGGCGAACAAAAATGGGGCTGCATCGGTGGCAGATATGAGATGGCGCTCAGAAGGATAACAGATATGAGAGGAGGTTGGAGATGAGGTATGGCTTTCAGGAGAAAGCGAGAGATAACAGAAAAGGTTGATCAGTGAAAAATAAAATAGAAAAGGACGACTTGAGATGTCAAAAGAAAGGGATCCAGGTAAAGGAATTACTGATAGCACAAAAGGGAATGAAATACGAATCCTTATGCAATATTGGTTAGTTTCATAGCAGCCAATTCACGTTAAGGAACGGTTTCATGTTGAAGAATTTTCCGAGTATGGGAAGGTAAATTAACAATCATCAGACGTATTGGACGATATGTATGTGCATGGATATACACACACTTGTTATGCATACGTATTTTCTTTCTTGTATAGACATTACTGATGTTTAGGTACGTGGGTGTGTGTATATGCATGTGTTTATGTATATGTTTGTGTGCTTATTATAAAAATATGTTGATAATGTTTTTACTTCTTCAGGAATGAACAAAGGGCGGATAATCTGTGGTGATGTTGGCCAGAATGCCTACGAGGAAATTGATATATTGGTCAAAGGAGGTAATTATGGCTGGAACGGCAGAGAAGGATACCAATGTTTCCATCCTGCAGTGTGTGGCATGGTTGGTACGTATAGGCAGCTATAAATACTTATAATTCATCAGTGTTTAGTAACCGTCAACACCGATCATCAATACATACTAGCTGTATATACACGGCATTAAGTATACACATTAGTTGTATAAATACGTGTTAGCTGTGTAAAAATACTTCGTTATCTACATACTGGTGTGTGTGTGTGTGTGTGTGTGCGTGTGCATATCTATCTATCTATCTATCTGTCTGTCTGTCTATATATATATATATATATATATATATATATATATATATATATATATATATATATATATATATTACTAGTGTATATACTGTAGTGGAAGTGCAATGGTCCAGTGGTTAGATCCAATCTAAAAAATAAATGTAGCCTTTTCTCTGGTTTCATTACTGCAGCAGGAGATAAAACAAAATCTCGTTTTCGGGTCATAAATACATCTTTGATGGCGTATGAAAACCGAAACCGTGATTGTTGACTTGAATATCTAACTTCTTTTTCTCAGCAGTCAATCAGACAGTTGTTTACTCATAAGCTCTTATTGACATAGTTTGCGATTACTGTAATATCGTCTCTAGAGAAATAATTTATTTCTGCACTCTGCAGCTAAACATGAAACTTATTACTTTTATTGATGAAGGTGGTTTTTATGACTTGCCCAGGGGCATTATCTACATAAGTGAAATAAATATAGTGGTATTTTTGAAAGTCAAAACTAGTTTGTGGACCTGCGTAGCTATGTTTTCACACACTTTGTTGTGCTTTTATAGGAAAAATTCATTTAAATTCCTCAGAAATTCTAGCTTAAATTTTTCTATAAATCCTCTTTGTCCTCCAGCAGAGTTACAACATTTATCTCCCAAAATATGTCTGTTCAATGTAAATATCTATTTTGTCTTTTTTTTCTTTTTCTTTCATTCTAGTTGCATTATTTTTCAGGTCCTGAAGAATTACCGATATTCTCATACCCTCATTCTGTGGGCAAGTCTGTAACTGGAGGTCACGTGTACCGCGGCTGTGAAAATCCAAATCTCAACGGATATTATATTTACGGAGATTTTACAAATGGGTGAGTTGAATTAGAACAGTCACAAACAGTGAAAGAAGACATGCACCCAACACCAGAGCTGAAGACACCTCCGAAAGGGGGTGGCCCCGCCACGTCAAAACGGTAGAGGAGTAGGGACCGAAACCGGACGTGGTTCCTCCTGATGATGTCTTCAGCTAACTGGATCCTATAAAGGAGCTGTTGTGGTAGCAGACCACGAAACATGGTTGAAATTCCTCAAAGATATTGAGAATCTTTCTGGTTTTCGTTACTGTTTATAATTATTTAAAAAAATTTTTTTTAATGTATCATATTAGATGTAATTTTTGACGCTGAATCCGAATTTGTTATTCATTTATTCCAGAAAAGTTTTGCAAAAATGTTACAGGTGTTCAAAGTTTGATAATTTTCAGAAATTTCAGCCAATCAGAAAACAGCGCGTTCGCTGCCTTTTCTATCAGCAGGGGGTGAGGGTCATCAGCATGTCAAAACATTGCTAGAAATAACAGTCAAAACCTTAAAATATACACGAATGAAGTTAACATTAAAACATTCGCGAGCAAATTAAATATTTATAAGTTACGATCAAACAAACCAACAGGAGTTGCTAGAAATAACAGTCGAAACATTGTTTAAAACAAACATTTATGAGTTATAAAAATTCAAGAACGAAAGTTTGCAATGCACTCTAGAATTTTATAAACTAAACTAGCTGGCCCGATGCCGTCAATAATGACGGCTATTGTAGTATTTTATATATAAATATGGATGGTAAATCACAATACACTTGTCAATGTTCACTTACATTCACATACTTCCCTTGTCCATGCACACACATACACACATATACTCACACAGAGATGAAACGCTGTTTGACTGTTCTTTTCAGCGTTGAATGTTCACCATCCCACCAGTTTTCCATCACCCCTTCCTTCCCTATTCATCTATCACCCCTTCTTTTCTCATTCATATGTTGTGACGGAGAAAAACACAAGAGTATTATTATAGTAGAAGATTATCTTTCCTGTAGCTCCTTCTGCTACTTGTGCGCATACGCAGCATCTTTGGTTACTACGGAGACAGAGTTTTTCGCCACGGTGATGTGTAAAATACTAGATTCTGATTGGCTAAAATACCCAAATTTTGCAAATTTTAAAGGCTAATAACTTTTTTAAATTATGGATTTATAGGAAAAATTAATTTCATTTTCATAATTAGTATACAAAACTTAATCCATAAACCAAATTTGAAAACAATTGAAATAAAATTGTAGACAGTGACGAAAAGCACAAAGATCTGATATTGATATTCATGTTGTTGTTGTACAAGTCTTTCAATTCCTGGAGATTGAACAATTTGAATGTTGCAGCATTCCTGCTTATAGTCTGAGTTCGAATCCCACTGAGATCCACTTTGCTTTTCATTCCTCTGGGAATCGATAAGATTAAGAATCAGTCGAATATTGGAGGCGGGGTTATCCCCTAAACCTGCAGCCCTTAAAATTTCTAACCTCGTCCCGAAACTATCAACATTAATTACAATTAATGTTGTAATTCTTGCTGATCTTTTTTTTCTTTTACTTGTTTCAGTCATTTGACTGTGGCCATGCTGGAGCACCGCCTTTAGTCGAACAACTCAACTCCCGGACTTATTCTTTGTAAGCCTAGTACTTATTCTATCGGTCTCTTTTGCCGAACTGCTAGGTTACATGGACGTAAACATACCAACATTGGATGGTGGGGGGACAAACACTGACACGCAAATGCATATATATATATATATACATACAAGATGGGCTTCTTTCAGTTTCCGTCTACCAATACCACTCACAAGGCTTTGGTTGTCCCGAGGCTATAGTAGAAGGCACTTGCCCAAGGTGTCACGCTGTGGGACTGAACCTAGAACAATGTGGTTAGGAAGTAAGCTTCCAGCCACAAAGCCACGCCTGCACCTATGTATGTCTGTCAGTATTATTGTTTTTACTGTTGTTGTTGTTGTTGTTGCTGTCTCAACTCCGTTATTATTGTAATACCGAGAGCCTCATCTTTCTCTCTCTCCCTTCCTCTGTAGGCGTCTCTTCTATCTTTACCAATTCAACGAATCACAAATCTGGTTGAACAAAGAGATTCGCATGTGTGGAGACGATGTCTGTTTCAATGGCTTGCAGGGATCTTACAGTCCTTTTATTCTCTCGTTCGGGGAAGATCAGAATGGTAAGTCCAATTCTTTAATTAACAACTGTGCCTTGATATTGTTGTTAAATACCTTCTCTCTGTCTCTCTATCTCTCCACATATACGTATATGCGCATCCGCATATACATATATGTTGTCATGCATGTTCTTTCTTTTTTATTCACCACGACAATGTCCGGTTTCCGGTGTCTGGTCGGGTGATCGCACTCTGCAATTCTCATTCTCGGTGACTCCTTCTCGGGTTTGTTCATACCACGTCTTTGCTCTTTGTAGGCCGTGATTTCCACAGAGCTTCCAATGGATCATTCTTACCACATTGTCATGGCGTCTTTTGTATTCACGTTGTTATTATTATTATTATTATTATTATTATTATTATTATTATTATTATTATTATTATTATTATTGTTGTTGTTGTTGTTGTTGTTGTTGTTGATTGTTGATTTACAAAGTCATGTGATAGAGAAAAAGAGAAAGACAGAGAGAAAAAGGAAAAAATGAAAAATAAGAAAGCAAAAAAGAAAATAAAAGGGGGTGGGGAGAGAAAATTCACAGCGACAATAATCTTCTCAATACGTGTGATCAGTTACCAGTTAAGACAATCTTTTGCACTTCTTGCATGGATGGTAAACCAGGGATCATTCTTAAATAATTTTCAGTTCCTTTTTTGATCATTCCAAGTGCTCTGACAATCACTGGTATTGTAACCGTCTTGAGATGCTACATCTTTTCGATTTCGATTAGGAAATCTTTATATTTTCTGAGCTTATCAAATTCTATTATTATTATTGAGTGAGAGAGCAGTGCATGCCATCAAAGTGACACTGGGGTAAAATATACAAAGCCCAGTATACCTATCATGATTACCCATCTGATAAGGGTACGCCAGGTATATGCATCACAACCATATGTATGCGACATGGTGATCTCATATCAAGAGAAACAGTGCATGACCTTGCAGATGGGGCCCTGTCAGAATTTTCTTCAGGTCAAGTAGCCTATCCTTTTCAAAAGGTCCCTGAATAAGATTTGTTTAAGGATAATGAACAAAACACCCAAGTTTCCAGAAGTGAATTATCCAAACCCCAAAGAATTCCTCTCAACACATGGCTATGATTCTCCCCAACTACTTCTGCTCATGATCAGAGATGCACATATCGTCATCCACTAAGGGACATGCTCAAATGGTTAAGGTCAAACATTATTGTTGCTGTTGTTGTTGTTATTATTATTATTATTAAGGCGGCGAGCTGGCAGAATCGTTACCATACCAGACGAAATGCTTAGCGGTATTTCGTCTGCCATTACGTTCTGAGGTCGACTTTGCATTTCATCCTTCTAGAGTCGATAAAATTAGTACCAGTTACGCACTGGGGTTGATGTAATCGACTTAATCCCTTCCCCCAAATTTGAGGCCTTGTGCTTCCAGTAGAAAGGATCATCATCATTATTATTATTATTATTATTATTATTATTATTATTATTATTATTATCATCATAGTTTTATAACAACCAATAAATATTACCAAACCATTTCATGGAAATAACCTTCGATAATCGGAGAGGTAAATTAGCATTCATCGGACATGGCTGAATGAAAAAATATGATTTGGTCTGAAAATATTACATCTGGTTTATGGGTTCAGAGTTGTAAAAAAATGAAAGAAGAACGAGATTCATGGGTGAAAGAGAAACCGGAAATAAACAGAACAAAAAGAACATGGTTGATCCCTAAACCCATTAGAGTTATGTCCCTTATATAGGTCCCTTTATTTTTAGCCAGTGACGTACGTATCAGTATTCAGATGGCAAATAGTGCACCCTAGTTTAGCAGTAACGTGACGAGGGGAACCAGGATCAGATGGAGAAGGTGAGGTTAGGGATGAAGACGAAGAGGTTTAGAGGCACAGGGGCGGAGTGGGGGATTAAAAAAACCGTGTAGTCCTGTAAATGCGTGCCATCTAAATATGACACTTAAATATCGTTTACGGTGAGAGAAGCCCAGGTGGAAGAAGAGCTAATCCTTATAATAAGGAGTAATCCGGATAGTTGATTAATATAAAGTTGCGCTCATGAAGGCAAAACGTCATTTTAAAAATTCAGGTAGGAATCTGAGTGGAGGAAGTTCTTCAATTTCCTTCATTTCTTTGCTGAACAAAGTCTTCAACCGTCTATTTCTGTCACAAGTGGACCCTTTCCCTTGCAAACTTACCAAACGGTTAAACAACCCATGTCAAGTTACGACTTACAAGCTAAACAAGCCACACGCGGTAACCTCCCCTGATAAGGAATGTTCATAAATATGGGTCGTGCCCGAGTTGTCTCCCTTGAATCTTTGCTCCATAAGCCTGCAACTATTTCCATCACGTGACCCCCACCACCCTTGAGCAATAAGACCCCAGCGGTGAGCTGGCAGAAACGTTAGCACGCCAGGCGAACAGCCTAACCGTATTTCGTCTATCTTTACGTTCTGAGTTCAAAATTCCGCCGAGATCGACTTTGCCTTTCATCCTTTCGGAGACGATAAATTAAGCACCAGATGCGTACGGGGGGGGGGGGGGGGCGATCTAATCGACTGGCCCCCCTCCCCCAAAATTTCGGGCCTTGTGCCTACAGTAGAAAAGAATAAGACCCGACCTTCGTAACAACCATTGAGGAACATGTTTACCAGTAACTTGTAGTTATTCTTCCATTTATGAGTGGTGACGTCTGAATACTCACTTTGTGTGTGCAACTCTGTATATTGAACGGGTGAATCATCGGTTGTCTGCTCCTGAACTGTGCCTACCTGAATGAATATTGCAGGTGTACAGAAAAGAGGTTTTCATCTTAGAATTATTAATGTTTGATATGAGATAATTTTACTGATTATTGCTCATGGCTGTAGATCATTAATCGCCAAAGATAATATACGACCGTTATCAATGTTGTTAACGTAATCTCTATCCTCGTCACTAAAATTACCCCCTCCCCATCCCCACTGCCACCACTCCACCACTCCATCATCACCACTATCATCATCTTCATTTCCATCACAATTGTCATAATCATCATTGTCCTCCCCCTCTGCATCCGCCCCCTCTGCATCCGCCCCCTCTGCATCCCCCCTTCTGCCTCCTCTTCTATCTTCTTTCTCTTTTCCCTTTTGTATTCAGAACTGCTTTATTGCTTCCAATAATAACCATTAATCAACACAGTTACAATGTCATATTTACAATAATCTGTCTTTCCTCCAGGTGAAATTTATATATTGAGCACCAACATTGCTAGCGCCACTGTACCGTCTGGTAGCATTTACAAGTTAGTTGATCCATTCAGGTAAAATCAGCCTATTTCAATAGACCCTTTTTCTTTTTTTTTTTTTTTTTTTTTGAGTTCCTGTTGCAATTTCTGAAAGTCTAAGAACTGAATGTTGTTCATTGGTAGAAGAATTATATCTTGTGAGACAGTTTTATGTTTAAACATTGGAAGTAATATTTTTGCAATCTGAGAGTTGCAGTAAGTGAAGGAAACTTCTAATGAACAAAAGATACAGTGAAGTCTTAAAACTGCTCAGGAATAACCAAAATTATTCGACTAACACTATTTAAGGCAGTGCTCCAGCATGGCTGCAGTCAAATGACTGAAACAAGTAAAAGAATGAAAGAATAAACAAATATATTTTTCAAGATAATCCATAGATAATCCATATCAGAATGAATTTTCTAAAGCCTTGATTCAGGGTTTTAAAAGTCTACAACAAAGCTAAACACCTTTTGGAGCACACTAGTATACCATTACAGATAGTTTGACGACCACTGGCTGAACAGACCCACCATCGTTAGCTCAATAGTAATATGTCTATCCAGGGTAGGCGTAAAGTTGAAATTTGTCTTTTGATGCTGTTTAATATTTTGACAAAATTGCTTTCTTTTCTTCTCTTCACAGGCGTGGCAACCCTGAACTTTGTGAACCCCAACTGACATACAACAAAACTGATGTTCCTTACAACATATCTGGTGAGTGGCTTCATAGTTCAGGGGACAATTATGATGAGCATGGCTCAGCAGAGTGTTTAGATCCCTCTGGCTTTACATGTACATTTATTGGATTGGAGGATAATGAAGTGGAGACTTCAAAGCAGCTTGGTAACAGTCCTAATGAGTTTGGGACCTCAGAAGATGCAGAAGATGAATATATGCCTGCCGTTAAACTTCCATCATCAAATAGTGATATATATGTAGAAAAAGAATTTGAGAGATTTGATAGTATAAAAGGAGAGTCTACTTCAGATGTCATAAATGGTCATGAAAAAGAGCAAAATTCTTCAGTTCTTGGTGAACCAATGAAATCAACAAAAATTAAATTAGTTTCTACGGGTACCACAGATTCTAATTCTAAACATCACAATCATACAGATACCATTTCAACCATTCCTAATTATAAACACACAACTTTAACACCAGCAAATTATCAAGAATCTACTTTACCTTTTCACAACTACTTAAATTCTACATCACCATTTCAAAATTATCTACACTCAATATTAACCACTCACACCCCTTTAGATTCAACCACATCCACTCAGAATGCCTTTGATTCTAGATCAGGTTCTAGAGATAATCTTGACTCAAATTCAGATTCTGAAGATGATCCTGACTCTAGTTCATCCTCTGTAGATGATCTTGAATCTGGTTCAACATCTGGAGATAATCTTGATTCTGGTTCAACATCTGGAGATAATCTTGAGTCTGGTTCAACCTCTGCAAATTCTATTCAATCCATCTCAGTTTCCAAAGATCATCTTCACTCTAGCTCAGTAAATAAAGACTACTCTGGCTTATCTTCAGCTCCCGGATTTCACACTCAATCCAGTTCCGTCTCATACCTTGCTTCCAGTTCAATGTCTTTAAATTATCCAGAAACCAAAATACCTTCAATATCAACTTCTCAATCAACAAAATCTCCCACAACACGTAAATTCTTTTCTCTTACAACTCCACATCCTGCATCTGTTATAAACAGGGAAGTCACATCCAGAATTTCTGAAAAAGATTTCGACCCTAGTTCTTCCTCTGGGAATGATCTAGAATTAAGCTCTGACACTGAAGAGGACCAGGAATCTAGCTCTGATTCAAGGGATGACCTGGAATCTAGCACTGATTCAGAGGATAACCTGGAATCAAGTACTGAGTCTGAGGATGACTTGAAGTCTGGTTCTGGTTCCAGAGAAGAGCTGAAACCAAGTTCTGACACTGAACCTAATTTAAGATCAAAATTTCCTACTAAAGTTACCACTTCCTCAGAAAGAGCCACAGAATCCCATGTTAGATCATCAATGATTCATCTTCATTCTGGTTATATTTCACGGCATAAGTCTGGTTCTAGTTCTAGTTATGGAAATCTTCATGAAAGCAAAATACCTTCAATATCAAATTCTCATTCTATAAAATCTTCTGCAACATATAAATTCCTTTCTGTTACAATTCCACACCCTACATCTGTTATAAACAGTGACATCACATCAACAATACCACCTAAAATACCCAAACCTACCCCAGTTTCAAATAGTTACCACATTGCTAGTTCTACATTACAGCAATCAATTAATAGTGCTACTCATTATTCTTCAGTCATTCGTAATTATATTAACACACCGAGTGTTTATATCAACAGTAAATCTGTTTCTGTTGAAACAACTAGTTCACCATCACATTTGGAATTTGATGATATAGAAGAATCTAGCTCTAGCACTGAAGATGATACAGAGTCTAGCTCTCCCTCTGGGAACGATCTAGAATCAAGCTCTGACTCTGAGGATGACTTGGAGTCTAGTACTAATTCTGGGGATAATCTGAAGTCTAGCTCTAACTCTAGAGATAATCTGCAGTCACACACCGAAACAACACTTGTTATTCCCTCCAAAAGATTCTCAGCAACACTCATTAGGTCATCAGGGAACTATCTTCATTCCAATTCTATCTCTAAATATAATTATGGTCACAGTTCTGTCTCTGGAGATGTTATTCTCTCCAGTTCAATGTCTGTAAATTATCCAGAATCCAGAATAACTTCACTCTCTTCTCATTCTACAAAATCTCCCACAAAATATGAATTTCTTTCTCTTACAACTCTTCATCCCACTTCTGTTATAAACAGTGAACCTACATCAACAATCTTATCTACAATAACCAACCCTACTCCAGTAGCAAATAGTTACCTAATGACTAGTTCTGTATCACATCAATCAATTAATAGTGTTTCTCATTATTCTTCGGCTGTCAGTGATTATATTAACACAGCTTCTAGAGTTTATGTCAACAGTAAATCTGTTTTGGTTGAAACAACAAGTTCACCATCTCATTTGGGATCTGATGATAAAATGGAATCTAGCTCTAGCACTGAAGATGATTCAGAGTCTAGTTCTTCAGTAGATGATGATTTAGAATCAAGCTCTGACAATGAGGATGACTTGAAATCTCAATCTGGGTCTGGAAATCAGTTGAAGTTTACTTCTAACACTGGACATGACCTAGAGTTTATTACTGACAATAGAAATAATTTTAAATCAAAATTTCCTACTAAAGTTACCACTTCCTCAGAAAGAGCCACGGAATCCTCTGTTAGATCATCAATGATTCAGCTTCATTCTGGTTATATTTCACGGCATAAGTCTGGTTCAAGCTCAAGTTATGACAATCATCATGAAGCCAGAATGCCTTCAAGCTCAACTTCTCAATCAACAAAATCTCCCACAACACATAAATTCTTTTCTCTTACAACTCCACATCCTACATCTGTTATAAACAGGGAAGTCACATCCAGAATTTCTGAAAAAGATTTCGACCCTAGTTCTTCCTCTGGGAATGATCTAGAATCAAGCTCTGGCACTGAAGAGGACCAGGAATCTAGCTCTGATTCAAGAGATGACCTGGAATCAAGTACTGAGTCTGAGGATGACTTCAAGTCTAGTTCTGGTTCCAGAGAAGAGCTGAAATCTAGTTCTGACACTGAACCTAATTTAAAATCAAAAGTTACCACTTCTTCAGAAAGAGCCACAGAATCCCCTGTTAGATCATCAATGATTCAGCTTCATTCTGGTTATATTTCACGGCTTAAGTCTGGTTCAAGCTCAAGTTATGACAATCATCGTGAAGTCAGAATGCCTTCAAGCTCAACTTCTCAATCAACAAAATCTCCCACAACACATAAATTATTTTCTCTTACAACTCCACATCCTACATCTGTTATAAACAGGGAAGTCACATCCAGAATTTCTGAAAAAGATTTAGACCCTAGTTCTTCCTCTGGGAATGATCTAGAATCAAGCTCTGGCACTGAAGCGGACCAGGAATCTAGCTCTGATTCAGAGGATGACCTGGAATCAAGTACTGAGTCTGAGGATGACTTGAAGTCTGGTTCTGGTTCCAGAGAAGAGCTGAAATCTAGTTCTGATAGTGAACCTAATTTAAGATCAAAATTTCCTACTAAAGTTACCACTTCCTCAGAAAGAGCCACAGAATCCCATGTTAGATCATCAATGATTCATCTTCATTCTGGTTATATTTCACGGCATAAGTCTGGTTCTAGATCCAGTTATGGAAATCTTCATGAAAGCAAAATACCTTCAATATCAAATTCTCATTCTATAAAATCTTCTGCAACATATAAATTCCTTTCTGTTACAATTCCACACCCTACATCTGTTATAAACAGTGACATCACATCAACAATACCACCTAAAATACCCAAACCTACCCCAGTTTCAAATAGTTACCACATTGCTAATTCTACATTACATCAATCAATTAATAGTGTTACTCATTATTCTTCAGTCATTCGTAATTATATTAACACACTGAGTGTTTATATCAACAGTAAATCTGTTTCTGTTGAAACAACTAGTTCACCATCACATTTGGAATTTGATGATATAGAAGAATCTAGCTCTAGCACTGAAGATGATACAGAGTCTAGCTCTTCCTCTGGTGACGATCTAGAATCAAGCTCTGACTCTGAGGATGACTTGGAGTCTAGTACTAATTCTGGGGATAATCTGAAGTCTAGCTCTAACTCTAGAGATAATCTGCAGTCACACACCGAAACAACACTTGTTATTCCCTCCAAAAGATTCTCAGAAACACTCATTAGGTCATCAGGGAACTATCTTCATTCCAATTCTATCTCTAAATATAATTATGGTCCCAGTTCTGTCTCTGGAGATGTTATTCTCTCCAGTTCAATGTCTGTAAATTATCCAGAATCCAGAATAACTTCACTCTCTTCTCATTCTACAAAATCTCCCACAAAATATAAATTTCTTTCTCTTACAACTCTTCATCCCACTTCTGTTATAAACAGTGAACCTACATCAACAATCTTATCTACAATAACCAACCCTACTCCAGTAGCAAATAGTTACCTAATGACTAGTTCTGTATCACATCAATCAATTAATAGTGTTTCTCATTATTCTTCGGCTGTCAGTGATTATATTAACACAGCTTCTAGAGTTTATGTCAACAGTAAATCTGTTTTGGTTGAAACAACAAGTTCACCATCTCATTTGGGATCTGATGATAAAATGGAATCTAGCTCTAGCACTGAAGATGATTCAGAGTCTAGTTCTTCAGTAGATGATGATTTAGAATCAAGCTCTGACAATGAGGATGACTTGAAATCTCAATCTGGGTCTGGAAATCAGTTGAAGTTTACTTCTCACACTGGACATGACCTAGAGTTTATTACTGACAATAGAAATAATTTTAAATCAAAATTTCCTACTAAAGTTACCACTTCCTCAGAAAGAGCCACGGAATCCGCTGTTAGATCATCAATGATTCAGCTTCATTCTGGTTATATTTCACGGCTTAAGTCTGGTTCAAGCTCAAGTTATGACAATCATCGTGAAGTCAGAATGCCTTCTTCAAGCTCAACTTCTCAATCAACAAAATCTCCCACAACACATAAATTCTTTTCTCTTACAACTCCACATCCTGCATCTGTTATAAACAGGGAAGTCACATCCAGAATTTCTAAAAAAGATTTCGACCCTAGTTCTTCCTCTGGGAATGATCTAGAATCAAGCTCTGGCACTGAAGAGGACCAGGAATCTAGCTCTGATTCAAGAGATGACCTGGAATCTAGCACTGATTCAGAGGATGACCTGGAATCAAGTACTGAGTCTGAGGATGACTTCAAGTCCCGTTCTGGTTCCAGAGAAGAGCTGAAATCTAGTTCTGACACTGAACCTAATTTAAAATCAAAAGTTACCACTTCTTCAGAAAGAGCCACAGAATCCCCTGTTATATTATCAATGATTCAGCTTCATTCTGGTTATATTTCACGGCTTAAGTCTGGTTCAAGCTCAAGTTATGACAATCATCATGAAGCCAGAATGCCTTCAAGCTCAACTTCTCAATCAACAAAATCTCCCACAACACATAAATTCTTTTCTCTTACAACTCCACATCCTACATCTGTTATAAACAGGGAAGTCACATCCAGAATTTCTGAAAAAGATTTCGACTCTAGTTCTTCCTCTGGGAATGATCTAGAATCAAGCTCTGGCACTGAAGAGGACCAGGAATCTAGCTCTGATTCAAGGGATGACCTGGAATCTAGCACTGATTCAGAGGATGACCTGGAATCAAGTACTGAGTCTGAGGATGACTTGAAGTCTGGTTCTGGTTCCAGAGAAGAGCTGAAATCTAGTTCTGATACTGAACCTAATTTAAGATCAAAATTTCCTACTAAAGTTACCACTTCCTCAGAAAGAGCCACAGAATCCCATGTTAGATCATCAATGATTCATCTTCATTCTAGTTATATTTCACGGCTTAAGTCTGGTTCTAGTTCCAGTTATGGAAATCTTCATGAAAGCAAAATACCTTCAATATCAACTTCTCATTCTATAAAATCTTCTGCAACATATAAATTCCTTTCTGTTACAATTCCACACCCTACATCTGTTATAAACAGTGACATCACATCAACAATACCACCTAAAATACCCAAACCTACCCCAGTTTCAAATAGTTACCACATTGCTAATTCTACATTACATCAATCAATTAGTAGTGTTACTCATTATTCTTCAGTCATTCGTAATTATATTAATACAACGTCTAATCTCTTTACCAATATTAAATCTCAAGAATCTGATGATAAAACAGAATCTAGCTCTAGCATTGGAGATGATTCAGAGTCTAGTTCTTCATCTGGAGATGACTTGGAATCCAGTTCTGACACTGAAGATGACCTGGAATCTAGCACTGACTCTGAGGATGACTTGAAATTTAGTTCTGGCAATGATCTGGAGTTTAGTTCTGGCAATGATCTGAAGTCTCATTCTAGAACTGAACATAACCTGGTGTCTAGTTCTGGCAGTAGAAATAATTTCAAATCGAATCTTCCTTCTAAAGTTACAACTTCCTTTGAAAGTAACTCAGAATCTCCCATAACATCATCAATGACTTATGTTCGTTTTAATTATATTTCACAGTTTAAAGCTGATTCCAGTTTAAGTTATGGAAATCTCCTTGAAGCTAAAATGATTTCAAGTTCTACTTCTCACTCTACAAAATCTCCTACAATATACAAATTCCTTTCTGTTACGACTCCACATCCTACAACTGTTATAAACAATGATATCATATCAACAACCACTGCAGGTCGTTTGGAGTCTAGTTCTTCATCTGGTGATGACTTGGAATCCAGTTCTGACACTGAAGATGACCTGGAATCAAGTACTGAGTCTGAGGATGACTTGAAGTCTGGTTCTGGTTCCAGAGAAGAGCTGAAATCTAGTTCTGATACTGAACCTAATTTAAGATCAAAATTTCCTACTAAAGTTTCCACTTCCTCAGAAAGAGCCACAGAATCCCATGTTAGATCATCAATGATTCATCTTCATTCTGGTTATATTTCACGGCATAAGTCTGGTTCTAGTTCCAGTTATGGAAATCTTCATGAAAGCAAAATACCTTCAATATCAACTTCTCATTCTATAAAATCTTCTGCAACATATAAATTCCTTTCTGTTACAATTCCACACTCTACATCTGTTATAAACAGTGACATCACATCAACAATACCACCTAAAATACCCAAACCTACCCCAGTTTCAAATAGTTACCACATTGCTAATTCTACATTACATCAATCAATTAATAGTGTTACTCATTATTCTTCAGTCATTCGTAATTATATTAACACACTGAGTGTTTATATCAACAGTAAATCTGTTTCTGTTGAAACAACTAGTTCACCATCACATTTGGAATTTGATGATATAGAAGAATCTAGCTCTAGCACTGAAGATGATACAGAGTCTAGCTCTTCCTCTGGGGACGATCTAGAATCAAGCTCTGACTCTGAGGATGACTTGGAGTCTAGTACTAATTCTGGGGATAATCTGAAGTCTAGCTCTAACTCTAGAGATAATCTGCAGTCACACACCGAAACAACACTTGTTATTCCCTCCAAAAGATTCTCAGAAACACTCATTAGGTCATCAGGGAACTATCTTCATTCCAATTCTATCTCTAAATATAATTATGGTCACAGTTCTGTCTCTGGAGATGTTATTCTCTCCAGTTCAATGTCTGTAAATTATCCAGAATCCAGAATAACTTCACTCTCTTCTCATTCTACAAAATCTCCCACAAAATATGAATTTCTTTCTCTTACAACTCTTCATCCCACTTCTGTTATAAACAGTGAACCTACATCAACAATCTTATCTACAATAACCAACCCTACTCCAGTAGCAAATAGTTACCTAATGACTAGTTCTGTATCACATCAATCAATTAATAGTGTTTCTCATTATTCTTCGGCTGTCAGTGATTATATTAACACAGCTTCTAGAGTTTATGTCAACAGTAAATCTGTTTTGGTTGAAACAACAAGTTCACCATCTCATTTGGGATCTGATGATAAAATGGAATCTAGCTCTAGCACTGAAGATGATTCAGAGTCTAGTTCTTCAGTAGATGATGATTTAGAATCAAGCTCTGACAATGAGGATGACTTGAAATCTCAATCTGGGTCTGGAAATCAGTTGAAGTTTACTTCTAACACTGGACATGACCTAGAGTTTATTACTGACAATAGAAATAATTTTAAATCAAAATTTCCTACTAAAGTTACCACTTCCTCAGAAAGAGCCACGGAATCCTCTGTTAGATCATCAATGATTCAGCTTCATTCTGGTTATATTTCACGGCATAAGTCTGGTTCAAGCTCAAGTTATGACAATCATCATGAAGCCAGAATGCCTTCAAGCTCAACTTCTCAATCAACAAAATCTCCCACAACACATAAATTCTTTTCTCTTACAACTCCACATCCTACATCTGTTATAAACAGGGAAGTCACATCCAGAATTTCTGAAAAAGATTTCGACCCTAGTTCTTCCTCTGGGAATGATCTAGAATCAAGCTCTGGCTCTGAAGAGGACCAGGAATCTAGCTCTGATTCAAGAGATGACCTGGAATCTAGCACTGATTCAGAGGATGACCTGGAATCAAGTACTGAGTCTGAGGATGACTTGAAGTCTGGTTCTGGTTCCAGAGAAGAGCTGAAACCAAGTTCTGACACTGAACCTAATTTAAGATCAAAATTTCCTACTAAAGTTACCACTTCCTCAGAAAGAGCCACAGAATCCCATGTTAGATCATCAACGATTCATCTTCATTCTAGTTACATTTCATGGCTTAAGTCTGGTTCTAGTTCCAGTTATGGAAATCTTCGTGAAACCCAAATACCTTCAAGCTCAACTTTTCAATCAACAAAATCTCCCACAACATATAAGTTCCTTTCTGTTACAACTCCACATCCTGCATCTGTTATAAACAGGGAAGTCACATCCAGAATTTCTGAAAAAGATTTAGACCATAGTTCTTCCTCTGGGAATGATCTAGAATCAAGCTCTGACACTGAGGAGGACCAGGAATCTAGCTCTGATTCAGGGGATGACCTGGAATCTAGTACTGATTCTGAAGATGACTTGAAGTCTAGTTCTGGTTCTAAGGAAGAGCTGAAATCTAGTTCTGATACTGAACCTAATTTAAGATCAAAATTTCTCACTAAAGTTACCACTTCCTTAGAAAGATCCACAGAATCACATGTTAGATCATTAAGTTATGAAAATCTTCATGAAGCCAAAATATCTTCAAGTTCTACTTCTCACCCTATAAAATCTTCTACAATGTATAAATTCCTTTCTGTTACAACCCCACATCCTCCATCTGTCATAAACAGTGACATCACATCAACAGTACCCCCTAAAATATTCCCTAGTTCAACTCACACCCCTGTTACAAGTTCATACTCCACACCAATACAAAGTAGTTACAAACTTTTTAGTTTTTCTCCAAAAACATTTCTAGATTCTTCTTCTACCACTTTAGCAGCACCACGTCTTACTTCAGCTTTAAGTAGTTCTCTCCTGCATAGTTCTGTTCTAAATCACCGAACTTCTGGAGTCTCACCACATATTACTTTCACTCCAGAAGGTTCTTTAAACACAAACACTACACTTAACATTGATGATTATTCTGCTTCAGTCACCCAAAATATTGCATCATCTTCTTCAAGATCCAAAGCTTATACTGACTTGAGATCTGCATCTGGAGATGATATGGACACAAATTCAGCCTCTGGTATGGATATGGATTCTAATTCTGCCTCTGGTGAGGATATGGATTCCAGTTCTGCATCTGGAGAAAATCTACACTCCAACTATGGTTCTGGATATTACCCAGATACTCCTTCTCCATC
This sequence comes from Octopus bimaculoides, assembly GCF_046866305.1. Classification (NCBI taxonomy): domain Eukaryota; kingdom Metazoa; phylum Mollusca; class Cephalopoda; order Octopoda; family Octopodidae; genus Octopus; species Octopus bimaculoides. Next base: position 94,962,960 of record NC_142937.1, on the reverse strand, counting down.
AGGTGGATATGCAGGTATCTCTTCCCTGAAAGGTGAAAAACCAGGTTCCAATTCGGTTTCAGATAATTCTATTAAATCTCCTGAAAGTAACCAAAATTCCACATTAATTTCTCCTACAACTACTTCAGCATCAATATCTGTACTCAATAACTCTATTCCTGCTCATAGGAATAAATCAGGATCGAGTTATTCCGTAATTCATAATCCATACAGGAAACCTGACCCTAGAAAATCCCCACCTAGTAGTTCAGCATCTAGTTTAACGCTTGTTGATGATACAGATTATAGTTCTGCCTCTGGGGATAATCTCAACCCCAGCTCTTCTTCTGATGATGATGAGGATGACTTTGATTCTAACTCTGCTTCTGGTGATGATCTTGACTCTAACTCTGCCTCTGGTATTAATCCAGAAGATTATAGACCAGGTAATAACCAAAAGATTTCACGTTCTGCCTTTGTTGATGAAGTAAAGGATTCAAAGCCTGAGAGAGAGGACAGGCAGAAATCCAAACCGTTCCATGCAATCAATTCTAATAACAATCTTGAAAAGTCTGTGAGCAACGATGTTTATATTGACATTTACCCTTACGCAAAATCTAAGCCACAGACAAAGCATAGAAAATGGAAAAAGAAAGGTTGGAAAAATTCATTTCTAAATACCCAACCAATCACAAAATACCATTCTCATGTAAAGTTAACTGTGCACTTTCAACCCACCATTTTGAGAAAACAATCATCTGATAGTGACAAAGGCAACAATATTCAGGATTTGGTTCCTAGTGACATGTATGATTACCAAGATATTGAAAACATTCCACGAAGATGAGTCCTAAAGTATTGTATGGCCATGATTTTATAGTCTGTTCCCGTCTCCTCACTCTTCTCTATTTATATCTAAGCTAAAGTAACATCTTTTTAATAGGACTAAATTCTTAAGTGATAAAACATTTATTTATCATAAAATACTTGGCCATTGTCCATCTCTAAATATTAAAAGAAAAAAATAGTCAAAAAATGCAAAGAAATAAGCAGTAAATATTACCAGAGGAAAATTAAGATGAACATTCGTTAACTTGAGCATTCATTAACTTAAGCATTCATTAAGTTGAGCATTCATTTAGATGAGCATTCATTAAGATGAGCATTCATTAAGTTGAGCATTCATTAAGATGAGCATTCATTAAATTGAGCATTCATTAAGTTGAGCATACTATGTTAATTAATCTGGGAATACATTAATTGATTATTGAACCATGTTTCTTGTTCATTGTTAAGTCTATAAAATTCATATTCTCTTTGGCACACACACACACACACACACACACACACACAGCAATGCATTCATTGCTATCCTCCTACCACAGTAGGAATAGTTAGAGATCTCAAGAGGAGGAGGAGGAGAGAAATGCTGATCTATCACAATCACATAAATGATATCAATAATAAATCTCTGAGCAAAAACTGACAGGACACAGATAATGTATCAATAGCCAGCTGGAGGAGGTGTCTTCCTGGGGCTACAAGCTACAGTAGCATCAACCCTTAAGGGTTAGTCACATTTAGGTGGCAAATATACTTCACGATATAGATATCATTTATGTGATAAAGTGGTCAGTTGATATCACTTAATATACGGAGATGATAATTAACTTAATCAATAGACATTTAAAAGAGAAACACACACACACACTTATTTGCCCTGTCTGTCTCTCTGTCTGTCTTTCCCTCTCTCCCTCACTCATACACACACTCTCCCTCTCTTTCTCACACTCTCTCTCTCTCTCTCTCTGACACACACACACACATGCTAATTCCTATTGTCATTCTCTATCTCTCACTCTTTCATGTTCAAGCACACACACACACCCTCTCTCTCTTTCTTCTCTCTTTCTCTCTCTCTCACTCTCTTTATCTCTTTCTTCTTCTTCTCTCTTCCACTCTCTCTCTATCCCTCTTTCTATCTCTCTCTCTCTCGCACACACACTCAGACGTATTTTAGGATAAGTGACATATTGATCATGTTTGATAATATTTGCAATAATCAGAATCGCATGTCAGAATAAGTCTGACTAACAACTGAAGCTGGGAGCAACAATTCATTCGAAGTACAAAGACTTTGTAAAAGAAGTTACATAAATCCTCTTTTCCGAGTTCATTATTAAACTAAAATCAATGGAATTCACATTGAATATTCACAGCTCAGAAACCAAGTTGTAAAAAACAAAAGAATCAAAGTTTTAGGGGGTTTTTAAGTTAATCAACCCTCTTTCCTATGCTATGATATGTATACATACATACATACATACATATATATATACATACACATACATAAATATATTTATATATATATACACATACACATAAATAAATATATATATGTATATACATACACATACGTAAATATATGATGATGACATATATATATACACACACATACATAAATATATATATATATATATATATATATATATAATATATATATATATATATATATAGATATGCATAAATATATATATATATATATATATACATATGCATAAATATATATATATATATACATATGCATAAATATATATATGTATATACATACATATGCATAAATATATATATGTATATACATACATATGCATAAATATATATATATGTATATACATACATATGCATAAATATGTATATACATACATATACGTATATATATATATACATACACATGCATAAACATGGTGTTTGATTTTACTTTGTGACGTGCAATGTCTGTTTTTGAAGATAAATTTACGTTTTAAACTGTGATACATGACTGAATTTTAAACATCTTTTCTTTGTTGTTTTTTGTTTTCATTCATTTTATTTTATTTATGTTTTATGTTATTAACCTTAATTACATCAGTGGATGATGTCCTTTTAACGAGATGAAGTAGACCTTGTCCAATTTTTGATTAATATACACAAGTAGTTATAACAATTTTGATGATTCTCTGAAAAACTAATTTTGACAGTACACCAATTCTCAGTTGACATTAACAGCCATTTATTAGAGTCTGTATAAAGTAGTGTGTCAATGTGTATGTGTGAGCATATGAGAGCATGTGTGTGTGTGTTTAAATGTATGTAAGTATATGAAAAACGAACCTCCACCAACTATTCTCCCTGTATGTCTGTGCACCCCTTTCAATGCCATAAGGTCTGCAAATCGAACAGAGGCCTCAAAAGACATTTTAAGATCCACAAAGATCAGAACTTAACTGCAGTTCTTGGTGGTCCGAAGCAGATATGCAATCTATGTGGGTGTCTCTTCAATATAATGTCTGGTTTAAAAAGCCACATCAGACCTGGTCAGACTATGCATAAGGAGTTGACAACCATCGTGTGTGTGTGTGTGTGTGTGTGTGTGTGTGTGTGTACGCAAGAAAAAAGTAAAAAATTGATGACTTCAAAGTTACAGCTGACCTGTCATATGATGGCTAATTAAGCTGAAACTCTGAAATTACTGTCATCCTCTTCCTTGTAAAAATGAACAAATATGTTCTTGACTAAAAAGTATTGGCTATTCCCTCAGTTCCATGTTAAATTGTTTTTATAAAACTTCACTTAGAAACAAAGAAAATATATATATATCTATATATATATATATATATCTATATATATATATATATATATATATATATATATGACAGAGACTTTATTATTGTGGCTGGTGACTTCAATGGACATGTTGGACAGCACCCCCCTGGATTCTAGGGAGTGCATGGGAGCTATGGTTTTGGACCTAAAAATGAGGAGGGAATAAGGCTGCTGGAGTTCTGTGATGCAAATGATCTCATGATCTGCAACACTAACTTCAAAATACCAGCCAGCCACTTAATCACTTATCAGTCTGGTGAGCACATCAGACAGATTGACTGCCTCCTCACCAGGAAACGAGATAGATGGATGCTTAAAAATACAAAGTCTTTCCCAGGTGAAGAGTGTACAAACTAAGATAGGTTACTAGTCAGTGACTTCAGAATTAGAGCCAGAAAGACCCGGAGAAATAAACCAATCTGGAAAAGAAGACTATGGAAGCTCAAAGACCCAGCAAACAGACAAAAATTTAGAGATTTGCTAATGGAAGCTTCTGAAGAAAGCGTGGAAGAGTTGGGGACATATAACTTAGAGGACAACTGGAGGCAATGACTAGTGACTGGGACCTTTGGAAATATGCAGTACGTGAGAAGACCCGGCAAGGCAAGAGGGAGCATAATCTGTGACCTCTACCAGAAGTGTAGCCAGCTCACTTATTCATATCTTTACTTCATTGGACACTAAAAACCCTGCTTGCAAAGACCTGTTGAGGCAAGTGAATTTGGAATTTGAAATTTGATATCTGAAATCGAAATCGAACTGAATCCGACGACTGGCACCCATGCCAACCTCTCCTTCATTGGACACTAAACTCCGCTTGCGAAGAACTGGTGGGGCAAGTGAAATCAAAATCGTAATTGAACCATACTCGATGACTGGCACCTGCGCCAGTGGAGCACTAACAGCACTGTCGAGCGTGTTCATTGCCAGAGCAGCTGTCTGGCTTCTGTGCTAGTGGCCCGTAAATAGCACCATTTGAGTGTAATCGTTACCAGCATTGCCTTCTAGCACTTGTGCTGGTGGCATGTTAGAAAATCATTTGAGCGAGGTCATTGCCAGTGCCGCTGGACTGGCTCCTGTGCAGATGGCATGTAAAAAATACCTTTTTGAGCGTGGCTGTTGCCAGTACCGTGTGACTGGCCCTCGTGCCAGTGGCACATAAAAGCACCCACTACACTCTTGGAGTGGTTGGCGTTAGGAAGGGCATCCAGCTGTAGAAACTCTGCCAGATCAGATTGGAGCCTGGTGCAGCCGTCTGGCTTGCCAGTCCTTAGTCACATCGTTCAACCCATGCTAGCATGGAAAGCAGACGTTAAATGATGATGATGATAGTACTAATACTATATATACATATATATATATAAGTACTAATACTATATATATATATAAAGTACTAATGTTATATATATATATATGTGTGTACTAATACTATATATATATATATATATATATATATATATATACATATGTATAAAGTACTAATACTATATATATATATGTTTTTAATTCTTTTATTTGTTTCAGTCACTTGACTGTGGCCATGCTGGAGCACCGCCTTTAGTCGAACAAATCGACCCCAGGACTTACTCTTTGTAAGCCTAGTACTTATACTATTGGTCTCTTTTGCCAAACTGTTATGGGGACATAAACACACCAACATTGGTTGTCAAGCAATGGTGGTGGTGGTGGTGGTGGTGGGGAAACACAGACACACAAACACACACACACACACACACATATATGTAATGGCAAGTTGGCAGAATCATTAGCCTACTGGACAAAATGCTTAGCAGCACTTTGTCTGTCTTTAAGTTCTGAGTTCAAATTCCACTGAGATGGAGTTGTGCCTTTCATCTTTTCAGAGTCAATAAGATAAGTACCAGTTACACACTGGGGTCAGTGTAATCGACTTAACCCCTCCCCCAAAATTTCTAGTTTTGTGCCATAATTTGAAACCAATATCTATCTATCTATCTATCTATCTATCTATCTATCTATCTATCTATCTATCTCTGTCTGTTTATCTATCTATCTATCTCTGTCTGTTTATCTATCTATCTATCTATCTATCTATCTATCTCTGTCTGTCTGTTTATCTATCTATCTATCTATCTCTCTAATATTCTATCTATCTATGAATATATAGAATGGATGCTAAGTCAGTGTATATATGAAGTCAATCAATATGATTATAAGTGACAAGCCTATACAGATACACTTAGAGCTATAACAGGAGAATCGTTGAATATGTAAACAAAAACAGATGGTTGAGTAAGCAATGAATCATTTAGAAACGTGTGGCTGCATATGGTTGGAGAAACTAAATATGTATTTCCATAGATCTGACTAATCTGTGTGGTTCAAAAGTGGTCTGCTTAATAATGGTGTGGACCTCAACAATCCAGAGCTCTTCTGCATCTGAGTGTCTGATAAAGGCCTGTTTTTTTTTTTGTTTTTTCACTTCTGTTGGTTATTTCTTTCTGTAGTTCTTTTGCATGTTTGTGTTTGTATAGTGTACTAAATGACATGGGCTTGGGAAATCCTTGTGCTATTCTCATGTGTGGCTGTGACCTTTGATACTGCAAACACAAAGTTCAGTTTGAATATCAATATCCAAAATCTTGAAATGCTCTATCAGCAGCTATTTGCAATAAGTGGATGACAACAAAATCATAGCAGTGGTGCATCACCCTCACTACTAATAAAATATCACAGCTACAGATATGAGATATACATCTCGTATGGCAATTCTCTTGACCAAAATATAAATAACTATACAGTTCTTCTGAAAGAGGATAATATTTTTATACAGTACTCGTATAAAGCATTTTATTTATGGTAAATTTATGTTTTCATACTGTACCATCAAAATATTGTATTTACAAAACTACTAAAAAAATATCTTTCAATGGCTATATCATGTACTAAATTTGTTGTTTTTTTCCCACAAAATATTCATGTAAAATAAAGCTGCATCTCATGCAAGAGTGAATTTAAAACACTCACAAATGCAGTATGTATCCATACATGTTTATTGAAAATTGTTAACGTTTTTCTTAGGGAAAATATTTTGCACAAGTCAAAAATTAGGGATTGTATCACCATATTTTTTGTTCTTCCAGGGATATTACAGATGTGATTTGGTGATGTTACCCCTTAAGCTGAATGTCCATTGGTTCCAATATATAATTTGAAGTAAATCTATAAAAAACAAAAAAATGGTTCTTCTTTCTATCTTTTACCATATACATAGAAAACACACACACACACACGTTTATATTTTTCTTTAGGTTCTGATTGGCCAATCATGTTTTCTCACCTTAAGAACAATTCAAAGAATAACTTCTTGTATATGAATAATTATATACTAACAAAAGTATACACACCTGAACATTGTCCTGTACATCTTTAAACATAATTTGAATTCTTTATACTCTTTACACATATCAATGAGGAAATGAAAAAAAAATGAAATATTTTTTAAGGAAATTAAAATGTGCAGGTTTGTTGGTTTGTTCTTCAAATTTGCAACTCAGCTGAAAGATATTCAGCATAATAATAATAATAATAATAATAATAATAATAATAATAATAATAATAATAATAATAATAATAATAATAACAATGATGATGATGATGATGATAAATAGCTTATTGTATAAAATGTTCAGGTGCTCCACAACTTGTTGGAAAAGGGTAAAAAATGGGACAGAAAACGCCAATAAGTCAAGTCAAATAAAAAGACAGTGATGAAAACCAAAAATGCATGCACATTTCACAGGAGAAAACATAAAAAGAAAGAAAAGTGAACAACAAAAAGAGACCGAAATCTCTTTTTCTTGGAAAAAAATTCTTCAACTTGATTTAAAATTATTGACTTCCACAATTGACTTTTAATATCAAATAGATTTTGTGCTATTATAAATATGCCTCTAACTCTTTATTCATAAACACACACACACACACACATGCATGCATCTGTGTCACATATTGTCTTGGATACATCAGATTTCAGTATAACCCTACTGAAATTCTCAGACTCATACGTACTAGTAAATATCTTATTCAAATAAAAAATGGAATTCTTACACATGAAAAAATTAATAAGAAAATGCTGGCAGGAAAACTTTTGAAATTTTAAAATATTCAAATTCTTATGACTAACACACTAAAATCATTTCAACCATGTTTCTTTGTTATATTCCTTTTGTTCATCTGTTGGCTTCTGTCTGTCAGCCTGTCTCTTTGCATAGATTTAGACATAAGGTACTACTGTGAAGTTAATATGGTGACTATGTATAGATTTAGATGCAGACTCTTTCTTTACTTTAATAAAGAAAGCTACTTATTAATTAGTTATGAATATGTATTTCTTACTAAAAGAAAGCAATTATTAAAATTTACAGTCTAGAAAATTCTTATAAATTCCAGTTTTAATATAGTTTTATCAACAAGCATTTTTAAAGAAAATTATCCTTATTCCTGTGACATACATTTTTAAATGTTTTACATTCATCTCTCTTTAACTGTTTCCTTGCAATTCTCTCTCTCTCTCTCTCTCTCTCTCTCTTCTGTTCCTATTAGTCTTTCTGTATTCTTATCACTTTTTTCTCTTTCACTCTTGTTTTTATCCTTTTTTGTTGTTTTTTTTCAACATCTTTTACACTTTGCCCTTTGTCTCTTTTCTTTCTCTCATATTCTGTTTATATCTCTTTCCCAGTTATTTCATTTAATACTTTTTATTTTTCTCCTGCTCATTCTGTTACTTTCACTCTCTCTCTCTCTCTCTCTCTCTCTCTCTCTCTCTCTCTCTCTCTATCTCTCTCTCTACCTCTCTCTCCCTCTACCACCTTTATTCAATTGTTTTTGTTAAACTCAAAGAGCCAGACCCAGTTTCAGCCGGGTTGGTAACGAAAGGGTTTAAAATTATTTCTGTCTCTAGAGGATGTATCATGATTATCAAAAAGCTGCTAAGACCAGTTTCACATGAGGAGGGCGAAAATTCTCCAGAGATAATTTTAATAAATCAACAATTTATGTTGTATGGTATTTTGTATACCTCTATTTGTTTGTCATTCAAATACTTGTCATTGGTCACTTTGGATTATTTTTCTTAGCTCAGTTTTCGCTTAAATTATGCAAATTACTTTGGCCATAAATGTCTTCTATTCCTTTTTGCATAAGTCTAGTCCTTTGGTTACAAATCTACCTTGGCAGTTGTGTCTGTAATATAGCCATGTGAGTTCTTCAAATGTCTTCTTTCTTATTTCGTTGAACATGGATACCATTTTCTGAGAGTATATTGGTTGCTTCTTTATCAATGTTTTTGCTTTTTTTTCTTGTCTTTTGTTCTCAGTTGCCAGATGAGTCTTTTACAGTTTCTGTTAATGCTTACAGAAAGTCTTCTTTTTGGCGAATGGTTGAAACCTGCTCCACATTTTGAAACTAATTCACACATCGAACTATTCCAAATGAGCAAAACCTTGTAAATACAAATATTTTCTTTTTTACTCCAAATCTAAAAATTCTGGAAAATTACTAAACTTCTTGTAGACTTAAGAAGGCTTAATCTAAGGCCCAATTAATACCACCAACACCACCATCACATAACACATGGGTATTTTTAGAAGAATCCTCTTGACTAAATTCAGTAATTTACCATTAACGATTATCTGTAGGTGTTTAAAGACAGTAACAAACTCTACCAGACATTAACCTGTAATATGAGTAAAGATGATTAAAATATTATTTCAAATATTCAGTCAAATTAATAAAATATCAAGGCTTTCCTCTGGTAGTATCTAAATTTCTCAAGTGTTCTACAAATTATATAACGCAAACTGTTTATCAGAATTTTAACATTTTCCCACATGGCCAATATCACATGTTATTTGACATATCATTGTTTTAATGGGTACTTTTCCAGGCTTGCATGGGTCAGAAGGAATCCATTGCAGTAGATTTTCTATGGTTGGCTGCTCCTGGATTTGGCAGATGGAGGCTGAAATAAGCCCATTGTGCGTGTATATACATATATATATATATATATATATATATGTATATATATATATATGTATATATATGTATGTATGTATCATCTATAACATATGCATGTATCATCTATACATGTATGTATGCATTTATCATATATATGTATATATCATCTATATAAATATGTATCATCTATATATATATGTATGTATGTATGTATGTATCATCTATATATGTTTGTACATACATACATACCTTACGTATGTACGTACGTGCATACGTACATACATACATACGTACGTATGTACTTACGTACGTATGTACTTACGTACGTACATGCGTATATACGTACTTACGTGCATACATACATACATGTGTACATTACGTACGTACATACATACATTACGTACGCACGTACATACATACGAACATACATACATTCATTACGTACGTATGTACCTACCTACATAGTACATACATGTATACATACATTCGTACATTACGTACGTACATACTTACATACGTGCATTACGTACGTACATACGTACATTCATACATACATACATTATGTACATACATACATACATACATACGTACATTACGTACGTACATACGTACATTACGTACGTACGTACGAACATACATATATTACGCACGAACGTACGTACATACGTACATACATACGTACGTACATACGTTCATTACGTACGTATGTACCTACATACATACGTACATACATACATATATACATTACGTACGAACGTACGTACATATATTATGTACGAACGTACGTACATAAGTACATACGTACGTACATACATACGTACATACGTTCATTACGTACGTATGTAGCTACATACATACGTACATACATACATTCGTACATTACGTACGTACATACATACATACTTACATACGTGCATTACGTTCGTACGTACGTAGATACGTACATTCATACATACATACATTATGTACGTACGTACATACATACGAGCGTACATTACGTACGTACGTACATACATACATGCGTATATACGTACATTACGTACGTACGTACGTAATGTCCGTATGTACGTAATGTCAGTATGTACGTACGTACGTTATGTATGTATGTATGTACGCATGTAAGTACATACGTACGTACATAATGTATTTATGTATGTATGTATATCATCTATATCTATCTATTTGTATATATATATATATATATATATCGCATCCTCTATATATGCATGTATGTATGTATGTATCATCTATATATGTATGTATCATCTATATATGCATGTATCATTTATATATATATATATGTATTATCTATATATATATATATCATCTATATATGTATGTATGTATCATCTATATATATGTATGTATCATCTATATATGTATGTATTTATGTATCATCAAAATATATATATATGTGTGTGTGTGTGTGTATGTTGGTGTGTCTGTGTTTATCCCACCAACATCGCTTGACAACCGATGCTGATGTGTTTACGTCCCCATAACGTAGCAGTTCGGCAAAAGGAGCTGATAAAATAAGTACTAGGCTTACAAAGAATAAGTCCTGGGGTCGATTTGCTCAACTAAAGGCAGTGCTCCAGCAGGACCACAATCAAATGACTGAAACAAAAATATATATATACACACACACACGGCTTCTTTCAGTTTCCTTCAATCAAATGCACTGACAAAACTTTTGTCGGTCCTGTGATATAGCAGAAGGTGCCATGCATTGGAACTGAACTTGAAACCACATGGTTGGGAAGCAAACCTCTTCTTAAGCCCACAGCCATCTCTTTTGTATAAAAACCGATGAGGTACATAGTAATGACAGAGGATACAACAATGACAAACAAAAAAACAGAACATGTTGTCAAAAAGATTTTTATTTACATAAGTTTTGTTGGACCCCATACAAAATTAATAATTAGGATATCATTTCTTTGCATTTTATACACAAACTTTATTATAGCTAACACTGCCATTGTTTGGTCCCTCTTTGTCACCTAACGCTGGAATGGTGGCTTAACACAGCCTCATACTATAGCCACCACCTTCGTTACCTAACATGAGTGCATCCCCCCCCACCGCACACTAGTTGACACCCACCGCTTACCCAACACTATGACTGTTTAGTCTCCACCCCCACCTCACCATGGAGCTGAGAAATAACAATAAGCTCCTTTAAACAGTAACTACAAATGAAGTAATTTAATTAACCTAAAATCCTATCAGGATCAATCAGCATTGATTAAATTTTTCATAATGAAAATTCCACAAGAGAGAGAGAACAAACCAGTTACTTTTACCAAAAACAAACAAAAAAAAAAACTGAAGTTTATGATACGCCACGAGAGGCATGTACAACATCTTTTGTGAAGAGATCAACGAAGCAGTTGGATTTTGGAGGAGGAGGTTACCAGGAGCCTGAAGTGAGCACATTTGGAGTTGTGAGTATTACAACTATAACTCCTATTGTTACTACTATTAATACTACAGCTGATACTACATTTGTCAGTAGTTGCTTCAGTAGACAGATGCATCACACATGCAAGAACACGAATGGGAATGCAGAGAATTGAACCCAAAGACAGATTGAGAATGGTCTGGAATCCAGGAACGAATTCTCCATTAGAATTGAACTTTTTTATTTTTTTATAAAAAAAAATATTACAGATGAAAATGTTTTTGAGAGGAAAGCAAAAGTGAAAAATTTTTACTCAAAATATTCTTCAAGTTGAATGAATTTGCAAATGGAAGAATAGAAAATTGTAGGTTGAAGACATTTGTTGAGACACACAACAATCACAAGATCTTTATCATAATAATAATAATCCTTTCTACTCTAGGCACAAGGCCTGAAATTTTGGGGGAGTGGCCAGTCAGATCGACCCCAGCATGCAACTGGTACTTAATTTATCGACCCCGAAAGGATGAAAGGTAAAGTCGACCTCGGCAGAATTTGAACTTAGAACATAAAGACAGACAAAATACCGCTAAGCATTTTGCCCAGAGTGCTAACGATTCTGCCAGCTTGCTGCCTTAATAATGATGATGATAATAATAATAATAATAATAATCATAATCATAATAATAATAATAATAATCATAATAAAAATTAGGAAGAATTTTGAAATTTCATTTTTCAATCTTACAATTCAATATGTTTAGTGTTTAGTGAGACGGTGCTATGTTCTTCAAGGAATTTAACAAAATCTTTCAACTCTCTGCCGCCAGTAAATTTTACAGGGTTTTCCTTATTATTGGTGGGAACAAAATAAATAGTTGGAAAACCTTCTGTTTTGAAATTAGAAGGCACATCATTAGCTGTTGCATCCATCTTGGCAATAACAAGATTTTTATTTTTCTGCAGTGATTTGGCAAGTTTTTTGTATATAGGTTCCAATTTCTGACAATGACCACACCATGGGGCATAAAATTCAATAAGGACATCTTTCGACTTGTCAAGAACCACAGAATCAAAGTTGTTGGCCACAACTGTGACAACTGGACCTTTGTCTTTCTTGGGAATTGGCTGCGATTTGATGTGTGGTTTTAGATTACCTGCAGGAATATAAACAAATTTATAATTACAATGGAAATCAAAACTGATGCATGCTATACTTTCGGTTGTGTTTAGAAATATATACAAATAGTAAGAGACAAACATAAGGAAATGCAGTTGATTTTTATAGAGAAGAAGAGTACTCTGCTGAAATAAAACTATCAAAAGTTCCATGTGAGTCATGAAACCATTGTTCCATGTATATCATCATCATCATTGTCGTTGCTTAACATCTGCTTTCCATGCTGGTATGGGTTGGACGGTTTGACTGAGGGCTGGCGAGCCAGAAGGCTGCACTAGGCTCCAATCCAATCTGGCAATATTTCTACAGCTGGATGCCCTTTCTAGCCTATTAATTCACAGAATAAACTTAAGATATCAAATTTAAGAAAAAGGTTATATTTCCAGATGCTTGCTGGCAAAACCACCAAGAATTGAATGAAATAAACTGGACATGTGTAAAATATAGCCAACATTGCTCAGCATTATTCTTTGTCTATACGACATGTTAGATATTTCAACATGTACAACTTATGCCAACTTGAAATTGATTAAAGTTTTGAACTTTAACAAAAAAAAGTGCAGACACTAACCGCTAACAAAGTCGTCTAAAAACGATTCAATATGAGACGAGTCAAATTCATCCATTGGTTCCATGGCATAACGTTTTTCTTCTGTCATTATTCCAATGTTCATATCTTCACCAGAATCTTCAAATCCAAAATCTTTCATTAAATTAGAATGGTCATCTTCATTGGCAACAGCAAAAGTGATGCTTTTGTAGTTTCGGACAATTTTGGCAATCTTCTTCCGCCAGATCTGGGTTGCTTTAGAGAGAAGAAAAAAACCCAGAAAATCTCATTAGCATAAGTAGCAGGATTCTTATCTTTAAAAATTTGATTTAGATTTTTTGCAACGATATCAACTGGTTCTGGAAACTTCCATGAAGTAAAAAGAAAAAAAATGGAAAACTTTAGCTCAAATGGTTTAGGCGTTATTAAAGAATTAGCTGTCAGGTTTGTTCTAAGCATGCTTACAGGTATTTTTACAGGTATTCTCACTGGTAAATTATTAAAGAATTAGCTTACAGGTACTGTACTGAGTCTTTCGAGAGACACATGACTCTTACTTGTAAGTAGGTACCAAAAACGTAGATAGTTACCCCTGGGAGGTACAGCTATCCATAAAGAAGTACCATTGGGAGGCACAGTTCTCTAGTGTTTAAGTGATAAGTCTTATAAACAAGTATTAACAGAGTTCTGATGGCCTTCATGAGTTTCCATGAAGTTATTTCTGTTATTATTACAATAGTTTTTGTGCTTTCCAACCAAATACTTTTTTAGTTTATAAATTTGTTTCATTCACAAAATCAATGTTGTTTTTTTTTTCTTTTACCCTAAAAGTTCACCATATATTAAGAGATAAGCTTCTAGTTGTCTCCGTGATCTTGGTATTTTAGAATCATTAATAAAGATTTTCAAGCCAGGAAACACTTAATGGGGTCAGATATGAAGTCAAAATGCTAGGAGTGGTAAATATATTTTTACATATGTGTATGTATATATATGCACACACACACACACACACACACACACATGTATGCTTTATGTTTGTCTCACTCAAATACAATGACTACCAGTTAAAGGACAGGTTAAAGTGGTCCCTTCTCACCTTTTCTATAGTCAAAACTCCAGTCGACAGTGTAGAACACAAGACAAAGTGGATATTTTGTATTGTACTTCTTCTCATTGTTGAAGTTGTAATGGCCAACGAGAGGGAACTGGTTTTTCTCAATAAAATTCAAAATGTCTGACCTCACTGCATCATCCTGGAAAGAAAGAAAGAAAGTAATGTGAATGATCAGAAACAATGGCAGAGAAAATAAATTCAGGGGCCACTGTTAACATTGGTTTGTTTAAGTGGCTGAAAGTATTCTTTTATTCTTTTGCTTGTTTCAGTCATTTGACTGTGGTCATGCTGGAGCAAATCGACCCCAGGACTTACTCTTTGCAAGCCTAGTACTTATCCTATTGGTTCTTTCGCAGAAACGCTAAGTTACGAGGACGTAAACACACCAGCATCAGTTGTCAAGCGATGTTGGGGGGACAAACACAGACACACATATATATACATACATACACGACAGGCTTCTTTCAGTTTCCGTCTACCAAATCCACTCACAAGGTTTTGGTGGGCCCCAAGGTTATAGAAGAAGACACTTGCCCAAGGTGCCATGCATTGGGACTGAACCTGGAACCATGTGGTTGGTCAGCAAGCTACTTACCACAAAGCCACTCCTGCACCTATATTTTCACGTCATATAAGTAACAGTGAGAGACTGGTGGAGTGGAAAGAGACAGTTTGGAAGGACACTTGTCTACGTGCAACATGGAATTAGGTTACAGAGCAGGAAGTAACTGGGGAGAATTTCTTCACAGAAGTCCTGCTTGTAGAAACATCATGTAGAGAAGCTGAAGAAAGGAGGATTCTACTAAATTGCTTTTGGCAATGGACTGAAAGGGTTGGCTCAGTTTGGGAAATTGAGCACAA
This sequence comes from Octopus bimaculoides, assembly GCF_046866305.1. Classification (NCBI taxonomy): domain Eukaryota; kingdom Metazoa; phylum Mollusca; class Cephalopoda; order Octopoda; family Octopodidae; genus Octopus; species Octopus bimaculoides. The sequence goes on along the minus strand of NC_142937.1, from coordinate 94,947,230 downwards.
CTGTAATCAAACCATGCCCACCCCATTTTTTGATTCAAACAGTGCATCTAAGACTACATTATCCAATGTAGTAGTGTGCATTTTGATATACAGTAGAATGTGCTTGAGGGAGATTCGGCTGCTATTTCTAGCAGGTGGAGCAACCATGTAGAGACTCCTTTGTTTGGTCATAAGTTGAGCTGTAACTTGCTATGGTGCGCATTTTCCCGTTGCTGTTTTTTCTCCGGTTGACATGAAATCTAATCTTTCAAGGGTTCGTTGAGGAAAGACATGGAGTTGTGATGCTCATGCCTCTCCCAATGCAAGAGTATGAAAAATAGCTGCAACCTGATATTGAAACCAGAATGAGGAATTTGCTATCTAATAAGTGTTGATCCACAACTGTGACTTAATGAAACACTTGTTATACATGTTTCTTTGACAACTATTTGCAGCTAAAATGATCTGAGCCAACAAAAAAAAAAAAAAAAAAGGGAGTTAAAGAAAAGAAACATACCTTGTCTAAAACATGTTTCTTTGGTTCATATTCTGTCTGGAATCTTTCTGGGACAAAGACAACTATAGAGTTTGCAATCAGACCATAAGATTTGGTGACATCTTTATTGAGGACATGAGCAAACTTATAGTCATCTCGGACTTCATTTGCTGAAATAAATAAAATATAACATACTTCAACAGTTGTATATTGCCACAGACGCCATATATTCCACATATATTCTACTGGTGCTGTATGTATCTCAACAGATGTTGAATATTAAACAGACGTCATATTTATAGAATATTTAATCAAAAACAACTAAAATGGTTCAGTGACAACTGAAGGAAAATATTGCATAATTTTTACTTTATTAGTAAATATGACAAAAAGTCCATCACCTTTTAGATGAAGGATAAGTAACAAAAAAAAAAAAAAACTCATCACCAAATTCATTTATTTACATTTTTCTGTTTTACTTTTAGCAATAAAAACCAAAATTAAGGATTAATTTCAATTTCAGCGTCCTCCAAGAAATGTTTCTGTTCCAAAATGGACAGAAAAGAAACCAGCCTCCTTCTGGAAGTGGAAAACATTGTCAATGGTCAAGTAATTTCTGGACAACAACTAACAAAAAGCAAACTTAATTCACCTGAAAATTTAAGTCAACAACAGAAAATAAATAACTGAAATGCTTTCCTAACGAGAGTCAATCAGTTATTAATTAAAAACTAATCAGAAGAAAATAAGGAGATATGGGCCTTAAAAAGTCATGACAAATACCCTAATTACCCTTCTGACTAACCTTATAAAGAAAAACCAGGTAAATTGTATCTCACCTGCATCTAAATAAGAAGACATCAAAGGTGCATCTAAACTGTTAAAAAAGCCAACAATGGTAATATCATCTTCTTTCATGTATTTCTGGAGTTCCTTGGCAGAAGTCTGAAGTTTAGAAGCACCACCTTGTTGGGAAACCATGTAGTTCACAATACCTGCACATCAACAAAAACAAAAATGATGATTACAAATGAAATTTGTTTTAATGAAATAATTAGCAGCAGTTTATAATTAAAGTTGCCATATATATATATATATATATATATATATATATATATATATATATATATATATATATATATCTGGCTGTACAGCCTTTTTGTTTGTTTATTTCACCGTTTCGTTTTCCTGTCTTGTTTTCCGTCCGCCACTACCCTCCACGAAAACAATTTAATTTGTGTTCGTGGGAAGAACCATTTTAACGATGCGTACTGCCTTAATTCTTCGAAACGCCGGAGTTTTAATGGTGGCAGCTGATGAAGGGGATGTTTCTATGTGGCCTGCTTGTTTGTTGCACCTTGTCTACCATTTTGTCCTTGTTCTTTTGCCACGTCATGTACCCAGTTATGTATCTATATGTACATATAGATGAACGTATATACATACATGTACATATATATGCATATACTCATATATTGTTTATATATATATATATATATATATATATATATATATATATATATATATATATATATATATATATATATATATGAGAAAGAAGAGCCAGGCCAAAATTATATTTCCATTGCCCTCTACAACTGTCACCTAAGTAAGTTCTGATGTCAAGTCAATGTGCCAGAGATATCACTGCTTTCACTGACAACAAAGTATTGAGTTCTTCCATATCAAGTAAACTTGTACTTTAATGGCAGGAAACAATGAGGACGGGAAGGTTGGAGTGAGGAAATTAATGGTGAAGATAAGAAAAATTAAATCATAAAATAATAATCCTTCAGACAAAAAGAAGGAATTAGAAAAGTTTGCACAACCCAAGTTGGTTAATTTTCATAGAACTGAGGGAATATAAAAGAACTAAAGGCTTTAGTTTTTGCCTTCCATATATGGGGGTTAAAACCCAGCTACAATCAATTTTCATTTTCCTTCCTCTGGCATCAATAAAAAAGAGGATCTGTAACCTAGGGACATTGCGACTCCTTCCACCTCCCTCATTACTGCATTATCATCAATTCTATTTTACCATAGTCTTCTCTTGGTCCTTTGTATTCAAATTGTTTGCCTGCACGGAAAATCTTCAGAGTTGGGTAACCAGAGACTTCATATTTCATTGCTGTAGTTGTTGCAATAGTAGCATCGATTTTTGCCAGAGGTATAGGGGGATCGTTAACAGCAAGTTTCTGAGCAGCTTTTTCATATTCGGGAGCCAGACGCTTACAGTGGCCACACCTAAAAGAAAAAAACACTCAGATTAATAAAAGTGAAAGTAGAGAGAGAGAGAGAGAGAGAGAGAGAAAGAGAGTCTGTAACATTTATCCATTTCTCAAGATGTGTTGTTAATCATCGTCCTCCAGGCAATAACAGGGGAATTTATGGCCTCTTGGCTGAAACAGGTGTAAGATATTATCCTACTTTCTATGCTCTACTTTATATATTTTAATAATTACTGGTATTTTTATATTTCATATATTATACATGTAAAGCATAATATGTTATACATATATGTATATTGTTATAATTGTCTTTTTAAAAAATAAATAAATAGACATAATACAATGTCTAAAAGTTGATGAATACCACCTCTTCATCCCTTCCATTTTCTTATTGCTGTACATATATATATATATATATAAATATGTATATATATATATATATATATATATATATATATATATATATATATATGTATATGGTGGGGAAGATATGTATGTCTTTGTGTTAAACACCTGCACCACTTGACAACGTCCTGCAACTCAGCAGTTCTGCAAATAATTACTGAGGCTGATTTGTTTGAGTAAACTCTTCAAAGCAGTGCAGCAGCATGGCCAAAGTTCAAAGACTGAATCAAGTAAAAAGAATGCAAAAAGGATTGGCCAACCCATGGCTCTTGTAGGAAACACTATTTTTTTTCCCATTATTGCCCACAGGGGGCTAAACAAAGACAGACAAAGGGATTAAGTCGATTACATCAACCCCAGTGCGTAACTGGTACTTATTTAATCGAGGGTGGGCCGAACCTAAAACCATCTGGTTCCAAAGCAAACATCTTCACCACAAAACCAAAACTACTGAGTATGATGTAAAAGAAAAATTATTTTAATAATTTTCAATAAGAAAAATTAACGAAGAATCTCTTTCATGATTAAGAAAGAATCAGATATTTTAAAAAATAATTATACCATGGTGCATAAAATTCCACAAGAGAAAGTTCATGCTTTTCCACAAAATCTGTAAAATTGCTGTCAGTCAAAGTAACGACAGCCTCTGGTGGAGGTTTCCAGCTTGGTGCAGCTCGTTCCAACATGTATTTAACGATACCTGTTTAGAGAAATTGAATGATGAGAAGAGGAAGCTTAACAATCACGACATGGTAAAAAGAAAAATGAGTACAGAGTGAATTTTGTGAGATAAAAGGAATTTGTGATTGGGCAGTGGAGTGAGAATTGAAAATACTGCACTGCTGATCAGCTGATCGTTAGCTTAAACATACCACACTAATTGTTGTGTTGCTAAAGGTAAGACATCCACATCAATACGATCAGTTGAAGAGCAGTAGAAAGGAGAAGCAGCACCCAGCAAACACATGGAGTTGCCCTAAATCTGTTCCATTCAAGGCTAACTTGGAAATATAAATGAAAGGGGGTTAAAATGACGACCCTTAATACCTGATAATAATCAGGTTCTGGCTGGGTGGTAAGAAACCTACTTCCTAATCACATGGTTCTGGGTTCAGTCCCACTGTATAGCACCTTGGGGAAGTGTTTTCTACTATAGCTTCAGGCTGACCAAAGCCTTGTGAGTGGATTTGGTAGACGGAAACTGAAAGAAGCCCATCATATAAATAATCATCATTGTTTAACGTCTGCTTTCCATGCTGGCATGGGTTGGACGGTTTGACTGAGGACTGCCGAGCTAGGAGGCTGTACCAGGCTCCAATCTGTTCTGGCAAGGTTTCTACAGTTGTAACCATCCCAACTGTTTGCATGTCCAGGATTATCCTGTCCTGTGTGTCCTTCCTTTTCTAAGACAGAGTGTTATTTTAGAGTTGACTACCATTTCTAGCAGACATATTGAGCAACCATGTAAAGATGCCTTCATTACTCCATTAATGGTGTCAGTTTGGAGAACATGATTGCCATGATGGCATTAGCATATTTCAAATCATGACCAAAATTATGTTTCTTTGGCCTTAACTAAACTCAGTTATATATATTTTAACTTTGGCAACCCTGAACTGCTGTTGGACATAAAAAACCAATTTGAAAATGAAAATGAACAATAACACAAACAATATTTCCAGTTTTGTTTACATACCATCAGCTTCTCTTGGCCCTTCATAGGGAAAAGATTTTCCATTTTTGAAGAATAATAAAGTAGGATATCCATTCACATCAAATCTGACAAAAAACAAATATATAAAAATGCAGCAACAAAACATTATGAATGGTAAATTACTAAATGGTACCTAAAGGGTTCTGTTTGTCTAACAACTGTTGTTGTATCAGTTTTATTCAATCACAGCTTGTCTTTAACTAAACAACATTGATATTAAGCAGACTAAGGAGACAAGTTGCTATAGGAGAATCCTGAACACCCCTACCACGTGACTGAAGGTGGATTAACCAATTACAATAAATGAGAACTGAGTGAACTGTCGGGGGGGGGGGGAGTTGATGGTGTTAGATCAATGTGTGTTGGTTTAACAGTCGGTTGTTGAGCAGTGAATACTCAGTATCAAACCTGCATTTGAGTAGTACGGAGTGCATTCTGTGTTAACATATTTCTGCAATGGGTTATTTTAGATAACCACAACCAACTATTTATTTGCGAAAAATCATTTTACACCAGGTATAATGCCCAAAATGTTAATTTTGCTTGATTTTTGTAAACTTTGTGGCATATTTGGGGTTAATAACTTTGCCCCCTGTAATCTCCCAATCAACAAAGCAAATGTAACGAAGGGAGTCCAAGTTTGGCATCTTCATTCTCATCAGTTTCGTGACTGACAATATCAAAGTCCGCAGCAGAACTTATTGGGTTTTACTTCACTTCTATAAAAAAAAAGGACAAAGAGCAAAACCAACACAAGTCACCTTGTTTGCTTCGTTATGCTGAAACTATTGATGGTTGTAGGATATATTAAGTAAAAGTAGGTACTGTCTGAAGTCCTAGATCTCCTAGGACCATTTACCTGGTTTGCATGTCCTAAAGGTGACCAAGATCACAACATTCCTCCCCCTGAACAGGACACCAGGTCATCACAGAATTAACCCATTCACAACTGAGTGGAGTGGAGCCACATGAAATGAAGTGTTTGGCTCTAGAATACAACACACCACCCAGTCTGGGAATTGAAACCTTACTGGATACTTTATGTCATTAAGTAAAATAGGAATCTTATCAGTTTGGCTGCCAGCATCAATTTCTATTCAAATTGATTTCATATTCAGTGTAATGATACATTTTTATAGATTAATGAATGACGTGAAAATCATTTTCACTTTAAGTCAATAAATAAAGAATTACCAACAATTAAAGTTTGAACATTTTGGTTAATTTTAGCCAATCGTAAGCCACAGACACATTCATGCCTGTTTCCATAGTAGAGTGATAATAGCATTTGAGGAACTTCTATGGATTTGGTTCACCAAGACTTTACTAACACAGTTCACCAGCAATAACTTAAATTTCAGATTGACTTTCAGTCTTTGAACATTGCCAGGAAATTGCAATGATGGTTGCTTCTAAGAGGATTCTATGGAGGAGGTGCCTGAGGACTCTCACTCCATGACCCACCCGGAAATAGTGGGCAGAGATGATGGATGAGACATTGCCAAAATATCAGGAATATAATCTCAAAATAATGCAAGAAAAAAAAAGAAAAGAAAAACCCCATTAAAAGCAAATACCTGGAACCTAGTTCAGTTTCTACAGTGGCATCGACTTTGGCCAATGATACTTTAGGGACTGTTGTCTTCAGCTGTTTGGCAGCATCAGCGTATGCTGGTGCCAGTCTTTTACAGTGGCCACACCTGAAGACAAAGAAATCACAAAGTAATTTAATAGAGAAATAAAAAGACAGGAAGACTGTAAAAGAGGGGGAGGAAAGAAAGGGAGGGAGGGAGGGAAGAGTGAGAGTAACAATAGGGGTGAAGTGAGAGTAAAGTAATAGGAGCAGAAGGCAATGAAGTGTGTCTGTAGGACAAAGACAGGCTTGTTATGAAATGTTGAAAGTAGGAGTGCAAATGGGGCATGTGCCTTCTACTATAGCCCCAGGCCAACCAAAGTCTTGTGGACACATTTGGTGGATGACAACTGATCTATTGTGTGTGTGTGGCCTTGTTTTGATACCACCTGATGAATGGTTCATTTCCAGTCTTTCAGGAAGAACATATCAGGCTGAGGAGAAATATCACTTTATTTTGGGAGACAGGTAAGGGTTGGTGATAGGAAAGGTATCCAGCCAGAGCAAATCTGCCTTGAACTATGCAAGGATGGAAAAGTGGACATTAAAACAATGATGATGATGACGATCCTCATTGTCATCCTACTGGCAGGTCCTGATAGTGACTATAAGAGAAAATTAGAAAGAAGAATATGAAGAGAATCTTACCATGGTGCATAAAATTCCACAAGAACCGTATCTCGGGAGTAAATGACATCATCAAAGTTGTTGTTATTTAAGACCAACACATCATCTTCTTCAATTGGTTCGTTATCTACAGTGGGAAAAAGGTAAAGAAAAGACAATCAGTAAAATCAATTTGTGTTGTAGATCTCAATATAAGCAAAACGATGGCTGTGGGGTTAAGAAGCTCACTTTGCAAAAGATGGGTGTTCGGGTTCAGTCCCATTGTGCAGCTGCTGCTACTATAGCCCTGGGCTGACCAATGCCCTGCGAGTGGATTTCATCATCATTTAATATCCATGCTGGCATGGGTTGGATGGTTTGACAGGGAGCTGGCCAGGCTCCATGTCTGATTTGACAAGGTTTCTACGGCTGGATGCCATTCCTAACATGCCAACCACTTTACAGAGTGTGAACTGGGTGCTTTGATGCAGCACTGGCACAAGTGTGTTCATGTGGCACCAGTACTGGTGCTTTTCATATGGCACAGGCACCCAAAAGCCCGCAAGATTAGGAATGCTCAGCTGGAGAGGGATGCAGGGGACAACCGTGATTTTACTTAGCTTGCCATGTTGGAAACCCAACATGTATGTATGTATAGCTATTGAACCAGAGACACATGTCTATGGCTGTCCTCTAATCTCCAGACAATAAGCCTGTCCATTTCCTTAAGGGGAATTTTGGAGAATTCTTGGTTCTTGAGATTATCTCCCCTTCTCAAGAAGAACTGGTCTTTATTGCCATCTCCTAATTATGATGCATCCTCTCTGCAGAAAGAGATAGTTTTAATGAATCAAGAATTTAAGGTGTGTCTCATTTGATATGCTTGTATTTGTGTGTGCCTTTGTGTTTTTACCTATCATCACTTGACAACAGGTGTTGGTTTGATTACATTCCCATAATTTAGTCCCAGCAGCTAGAAGATTGTTTCTGCTCCCTAATTAACTGGAGAGGAGGATATTCTGAAAGTATAGTTGCTAGAAATAAGAACAGAATGAAGAAAGTTCAGAGAGCTATAACTGCTGTTAGCAACAAAAGGTCTCTTTCTTAGAACGAAAGGCAGATTACATGATGCAAAATGGTAGTGAGATGTGGGTCCTGAATGCAGAAGCCATGACAAAACGAGTAAGGAATGAAGCTAATATGTTCTATTGGACGTGCAACATGAGTGTACAACAAAAGCAGATCTCAAGATGCTTAGCCTCACGGAGGATATGAGAAAGGATGGAGAATGGTAAGTGATTTACTGTGCACAAGAAGACCTGTCCACCACAGCAAAAATGATGTCCTAAAAGCATTCTGTAAACGCCTGCACATGCTGGGCCTGCCCCTACACCTGTTTTGCCTCGTTAAGCATTCCCCAAACACTCAACTCTCCATCACTCCTCTATTATAGCACAGCTCAGCAGCTGTAATCAGTTGAGAGCAGAAGCAACCTTCTGAGTGGATTTGGAGGATGGAGACTGAGAGAAACACATTGTGTGTGTGTGTGTGTGTGTGTGTGTTTAGTCTTGTCATGACATCATGCAATATTTGTAAACATTACCATTATGCAATTGATGTTCATTTGCAATCTTCCATGGCTGATCATAAGGAACTCTTAGCTTGCTTAGAAACAGGTGAAAATTAGCAAAAGGAATAGTTTCTATCTGTAGAAAATTTGCCTCAGTAAATTTCGTCTGATCCATACAAACATGAAAAAGTAAACATCAAATGAAGGCATATGGTTAAAAAGTACGCTTCCCAACCATGTCGTTTCGGTTTGTGTAAAACCTTCAACAAGTGTCTTCCATTATCGACCTGAACCCACCAAAGCTTTGAGAAAATATCTGGTGGACGAAAACTGTGAGGAAGCCCGTCGTATATGTATGTGTGTGTTTGTTTCCTGTTCCCTACGTAAAAGACGCCCGGGCTGTTAGCTATTTAGTAAACTGATAGATTACTACCTCACTTGGAAACAAGTACGGGTTGGCGAGCAGAAGGGCATTGAACTGTAGAAAAAAGGCTCTGCCTCAACGTACTCCCGACTGATTCATGCAAGCATGGAAAAGCAGACGTAAAAACGATGATGATGATGTGATCAGCCAAAGAAAATAGATGTTGACATACAAGATTAATGACGTCATTTTCTCAGTCTTTAAAGAGCTAAATTTATAAAACAGAAATTGAAGCAGCTTTCATGCCAGTTGGACATCTTCAGTTTCCACTTCACCTTTTTACTACGTCTTTTGCAAGTTTTACAACACGTTTACTGTGAAATATTTCGGGAGTCAATGAGGGCAAGAACAATTACTCATTGTGTTTTCACGCAATACACGGTTAACTGCAAGAACTAAATGAAGAGATGCAATAACGAAGAATTAAGAAAATTCTTCCCACCCAAAATTGAGGACCTGAATTATACCAATTAATTTGTTCCAAATTCTATTTCATCTTCATAAATAGGGTACATCTATGAGGTTGATTTCTGTAATAACACTACTACCCACATTCATGTTTCAGTTAAGTTTGTTTGTTTTTTGGAAACGGAGGCGGTAATTTCAAACCAAATATAATAAAATACATCGGCGTTGAATATGTTGAAAACAATGTCTAAATCTTATTTCATCGCTAGTGGGAGCAGGTCCGCAAGGTGGTTAACTCAACCAAGTAGGCCTCTCTACATGAGATTATTTTCGCCTGCAAAAATAAAGCCTAAACACGTAACAGTGAACATTAGGATCAACATCAGAAACATTAGTGACGCAGTGGACTAAAACTACATCAAGAAAACCAAGTCTTATTTTGGCAAGGTAAATATCCAATATAAAAATCGTTGTCTCGAAATCAGAGCCGGGGTTGACTTTTTGTCAATAACAGTCAGATATTTACAGGAACCCTGACATTCTTAAAGATCACGAAGTTGTAGAAACTGTTATGCGACACATACACATCTATTTAATTAGAATTCTCTTGCTCCTCTGCCACACAAACAATAATAAAACGGAAAACAACAAACTGTGGAGAATCTCTTCCAAGTTCTGCAGCGTGTCTATGTAAACAAGGGTTCCTATACAGTTGTAGACGTGGAATGAAACCCACGCTACAAGAGCCTGATGCGTGAACAACTTGAGATATAAATTCAATCTATGTTCTTATATACAAAAGTCTTAAAGGATCACATGAAAACCTTTCAAATTACTTACACGAAAGGAAAACTTGTAAAAACCTAGCAAAACGCAAGAAATACGGACATAACTTGTTCTTTGAAACAAGGGAAAACTTCTTTCGCAGTGAAATTGTGGAAAATAGGTATGTTTAGGTTGACATTAATTACAGCATCGATCATCACGGGCCCCGGGTATAAAATGGATTTTGATTACACAAACCTTTAAGTTTCTCTTATCATCAGTAAGTTATTAACGAATGAATTAGGTTCATAAGAAAGTTTTTCAAAAAGTACGCTGAATAAAAAAAAAAATGCATGACTGTTCTCAAAACTAGTTGCGAAAAACCCCCGAATGATATGAGTTGATAAAATAAAAGAAAACTTCCAAGGTTTGTTTAAAATGATAAACGAATGTTGTGAAGCATTGGTTGGTTTGTGCAACGATTTGGGCAGAGAAAGGTTAAAAAGAAAACAAACATAAGTGAAAATATGCATAGAATTGCTTTCTGCGGGACCTACCGTCGTCTGTGGCTTCGTCTGCTTCTTCTCCATAACATCTAAAATCAATTACTTGACTAATTAAAGCCAAAAGAAGAAGCAAGTAATTTAATCTACGACTAAACAACGCCATGCTTTAGGAACTCTTTAGTGTCTGTGAAGAAGAAGATAGAATTTAAGACACTCGGACCGCATTACTTGTCGACTTTCCTTCGAATTTCTTTTGATTAAAAAGTACCAAACATACATAAATGAAAACCAAGTTATTTATGAACTCAGCGTATTTATTTAGAGCTTGTTAAAATATATTCATTAATGAGTTGTTTATAACACGAAATAAGTTACTCTAACTCCGATAAAACTAGATATAATTTAGTAGTAAGTTATGGAGAGGCGTAGTAATACCTGTTACTATGGACCAATGAAGTATTGCCAAGTTCTACTGAGACTTCAGTTCATTACTGACTGCCACGTTCGGCTTAAGAGTTGCTTGTCTACGTGTGACACTGATATGCTTGTCTACTATGTACATACACATTAGCACCCGTTTGAAAAAAAAAAAAAAAAAAAAACGATAATAATAATTATTATTATTATTATTTCATCGGAAATAAAATCATCTGATTTCTTTTTTTGTCGTTTTAGCAAATGTCAAAAGTTTTAACGTGTTTACCAATTTCTTGTTTCTGGTTCCATGATTTCTTTGAAAAGAAAACCAGAACAGCAATTCATCAGAGAAAGGGCTATATTGGATTAAATTAGGAAACAAAATAGTACTGGTACTTCTATTAGTCTTCCAGATAGAAAAAGTAAAGTTGACTCCCCAAACACAAGAAAGACTTCTGAGTTCAGAATATAGATGAACAAAACTAGTCTACAGTTTCTGTTTGCTTACCACAAATTTAGTTTTGAAAATATGTATATAAATATATCTAGTATTCCATAGCAAAAATCTTAAGGTCTAGTGTTTCACTTTCATAGTATTCATAATGTGTCCAATTTTCCAACACCAATTCCAGAGGACTGAGTTAGTTCAGAATAAAGTACCCTGCTTCAAAATAACAAAGTAGTTAAGGCAGTAGGTTCAAATCTGCTGCAGATTTCGACTCACTGTCTTAACTCCTTGGCTATTTTGCATCCAAATTTATTTAGAACTTGTAGAAACTTCAATAGCTAAAGTTACTGGCAAACATCTCCATCATAACAGAAACTGGTTGCGTAAAACCTGAATATGAAAAAATAACTAGACTCTTGGTCTCTTACTATTTTTGGTGCTCTTCAGACAACACACATTGGTTACACATCTACTGGTAATGGGTTCATGGAAGCTATTTATTGGGACTCAAAATGTTTTATAAATTTAGTCCAAATAATTTGTCATGTCTTATTGCTAAGTTCTCAGTAATTTTAGTAAAATTTTCTTCATATTTCCTTCTTTTCTCTTCTTCATATTATAATAATGTGTTCTGATCAATATGCTAAATTTCAATTTATTAATAGAGAAATCAATTTATTTCATAGATGTTTCGTCTTTTTGAGGTCATTGCTAGCTGGATGTTTACACATTGTCCCAGGCTCAATTTTTAATTTTCAAAAGTCAAAGAACCAATATATCGATTTCTCACATAACCATTTCACGGAGAGAAAACATAAGGTTTATTATATTGACATAGTTATGTTACAGTTATTTATTTATAGACCAAACCACAAAGAGAAGGGAATTTGAACTTGTAATGTACACCATTTAGCTAATGGTAAACTTTAACAAGATTATATTATGTAGAAAGAAAAAAAATAGACAAATTCGTATGACCTTTACCCTTTGATGTAAAGTTCTCAGCTTACTTTAATCTAAAAGAAATGTCTTCCCTGAAATGATAAGTCACCTGAAGCACAACATGTTAAAATTATTCCAATTGAAATTTTATTTAATGTTTTAATTTGTAGTAGGAAAGGGGTGTAGCAAAAGATGTTGTTGAGGCAGCAGATGAAACAAGCGTGTGGATAACATCAAAGAAAAACAATGGGAAAGCATAAGATTACGGTTTAAATCATTTATTTGACACTTGCATTTACGTGTTGCATACACCAGAAAATTCACTACATCATATTAGCAACTTGCTTTGAGTTGGTGAAGAAGAAAATAAACTGGGGAAATATTGTGTCGATGTGATGAGATAGAACCGGGCATGTTTTGTGTCTGTGTGTGCGTTGGTCATTTGGTGGTGTCTGTTTATGTTCTGCAACTGCTACTCTGTTGGGTCGTTCATGCTGAAAATGTGGTTCTATGTTGACTACTTGATTGGTGCAAGTTACTTGCTGGCTGTCTGCTTGTCTCTTGACCGTTCGCTTGGTGATGGCTATCTGCCTCTGTTGTATGTCTGACTGTATTTATAATGGTCATGACAGCTAGAAGGACAGACATACCAGAGGAGTAATTTCTACTTATGTAGGTCACCTCCTTTTCACTTGAACCTTAAATGACACTGCTCAGGTCAGAGGTCAAAGAGAAATCCATCCATCACTTTTTGACCGAACAAAGAAATTTCTTTCGCGCCTGTTTGGCCAGTGGTGGATCAGACAAGAGAATTCTTAGATTTGGTTTCAAATCTCAGCTCGGAAAAAGGAAGTTTTTACAGATTCATTACATTGAGTATATTAGAACTGGCATTACCATTAAGAATTATAGTGTTGTTTAGACAGAAATAGTGTTGTTTAAATATGAGACCCAATATTATATTGTTAGACTCACATTTGTAAAGACATGGGTTCAATTCCTAAACAATGCAATGTGTCCTTGGATAAGTTACTTCATTTTTCATTGCTCCGGTCCACTCAGTTGGAGAAAAAGAAAAAAAACAAACAGAAATGAGTGGCATCTGTTGTACTGCAATGCCTCACCAGCAATTATTGACCCCAAATCTTGCAAATGGAAGATTTCAGCTGTTCTTGATAGCTGATGGATGGATGAATTGGGCACTAACAACACACCCTCTATCTCCCACCCTCCCTCTCTTTGCTATCTATTTCTCCATCTCAGACTCATCCCCCCCACTTCCTTCTAATCAATCAATGGGAAATTTAATACAAACAGATAAGAGATTGCTTGAAGTAAACTTACAAAACTATAATGTTAGGATACTAATGTTTCTCATGAAAGCAGACTCTTTCACTTCAGCATTTGGTGAGTGATTCACGTAAGCAGTGGGAGGTGATGGGGGGAGTAACAGCATGTGTCTTTCATGCCTTTCTCAAGGACATAGGAGGGGCTACCCCCAAAAGTAATCGGAAATGTTCTCTGTGGGACAAGCTGTTTGTAGTTCAGGCTTCCGCCACTAGAAGCCACTTGATGCGACCCTCAGGCAACAGTCTGCTGACCGGTGTTGTCAGGTGATATTGTACTGCCATGTGGTGCGTCTTTGTTTTGCAGAGCTTTTCCCTTGTTCATCGATCTTTGCAATGGCTGAAACAAAGGAACAACATAAAATTCTGTTTTCTGTTGGGGAAAATTGGTGACCGAAACAGTTGTCATGCTTCAAGCAGCTTACAAGGACCATGAGCAAAGCACAAGTTTGTGAGTGATCTTCACACTTTGGGAATGGTCACTTGTCACTTGAAGACCTCCCAAATGAATGAAAACATCATAAAACTTCATGAACTGATCTTGGAGAACTGTCACCAAACAATTGACAAATGTGTTGATACGACTGGTTTGTCCTGGAGCTCCTGCCTACGAGTTTTGAGCAAGGAGTTGCAAATGGAAAGAGTTGCAGCAAAATCTGTGCCTTGCTTGCTCATGGAAGATGAAAAACAGTCTTGCGTGAATGCGTGTCATGAACTGAAAGAAGAGTTGGAAGTTGATCCAGACCTTTCTTTAAAAGTCATCCCTGTTGACAAAAGCTGGTGCTATGGAATTTGCAGATGTGGAGAAAAAAATGGAGGTGTTAATACGAGCGTAGCTGGGGTGGGGGGAAGGTAGCGGTCGGCCGTCCATCCTGGGTGGCACTTTCAAAGTGGTGATGCATCTGGGTCTGCTGTAGACAATATGTGTTTTTTCAGCAACCTGAAGGGCCATCCTGGGTAGCACACAGTCTAGCTATGCTAGTGGGTGTTAAAAGGCATCATTTCACAAGAGTTCCAGGACTGCTCCAAATAGTTGAAAATGTGCCTGGATCAATGCATTGCTTCAAATGAAGAATACTTTGAAGGTGATAAGAGTGAAAACATGTAAAACTAAGTGAATAAAATAATATTGCAAAATTCCAGTTTCTTTTGGGTACCCCACACAATTAGCATAAATGAACCAGATTGGTCTAAAGAACCTATTCTGCCACTAAACCATTTTTTTTCTCTTTCTTTAATGCATTGGACAAAATGCTTTGCAGTTTTCCTTCAGGCTTCTCATGTTCTGAGTTCAAATTCTAGCAAGGCTGTCTTTAATCTTCACCCTTTTAGGGTCAATAGAATACACACCAATTAAGCACTGGCACCAATGAAATTGACTGAACTCCTTCCTGCTAAAATTACTGGCCTTTTGCTAAAATTTGAAGAATTATATCAAAAGCATTTAATCAAAGATAACTTATTAATTAAGATGGTTAATGCATGGCCTTACAACAGAAAATAGGGGCACGAATGGTAATATTAGTTATCTATTGAATGTAGTGAAGCGTGAGTATGGCCTTTAGTAGAGACCTCAACTCTAAGCAGTAGCTTTAATCAAAAATGTTGTAGCTGAGTACTAAGAAGTTTTTATTCAGCAGGTGACCCTGAGTATTAACCCCTGCCCCCCAACATCAACCAATCTTTCCATTCTTAGATGTCTGATAGTCACACATGTTAGAAAATGAATAAACAAATCTTATGAAACAAAAACAGTAACATGTATGTGTGTGTGTGAGAGAGAGAATGTGTGTGTGTGTGTGTGTGTGTGTGTGTATGTGACAGTGTCCTAATTTATGGTCAGTTTCAGATGAACTCATTCAATGAAGAAAGCATGTGTCATTATTGTTCTTATATATACATTAATTCAAGCTGATATCTCTCTCTCTTTCTTTCTCTCTTTCTCGCTTTCTCTCTTTCTCTCTCTCTCTCTCTCTCTCTCTCCCTCTCCCTCTCACACACTCTCTCATTCTCTATCTCTCCTTTCTTCTCTTTTCTCTCTTCTGTCTCTCAATCTGTCTGTCTCCAGCCATCGTTTTCTCCCTATCAATCACTGTAGCTATCTATGTATTAATCGAGATTTCTGTCGTTTGTCATATGGACGTTGTTCATATGTATATATGTATTGTATGTAATGCATGAATGTGTGTGTATGTGTGTGAGGGTGTGTGTGTGAGGGTGTGCATGTCTAAGAAAAAATATTTACTAGCAGAAAAGCATGCTATTAAAATAAATCTGTCACCGTAATGAAATTCTTTGCACATGCATGCACACACACACACACACACATACACACACACACACATACACACACACACACACACACACACACACACACACACACACATATATGTATTTACGATGGGCTTCTTTCAGTTTCCATCGACCAAATCCACTCACAAGGCTTTGGTCGGCCCAAGACTATAGTAGAAGACACTTGCCCAAGGTGCCACGCAATGGGACTGAACCGAGGACCATGTGGTTGGTAAGCAAGCTACTTACCACACAGCCACTCTTGCTATGTTAGACATATTGAAAAACAAAAGGAACAAAGAAGAAAAAGAGGAGACATGTGGGATAAAGAGTTGCTGAAGTAGCCACAGGACGTGTGACGGAAGAGTTTGAAGAATTTGGAGCATGCGAACAGTAAAGGTGGTGCCTATAATAATTGGTGTGTTGGGAAGAGTAAGCAAAGATATAGAGAAAATGGTTGAAGGAGATTGGAATAGAATGCCCGGTAGAGCTCCTACACAACGTTTGTCTCTTAGGGACAGCAAGGAATATCAGGAGGGTTCTAAGCACTTGAAAGACTGTTGAAGACTTGTGGATACCTAAGGTTATAGGTAGAAACCCGCTATCCACATAAACCCTACCAGGAATAAGACCAGACCTGAGTTGAACCAAAATAACAACAACAACAACAACAACAATAATAATAATAATCCTTTCTATTATAGAAACTCGATTGTTTAGAAATAACAAGGAAAATTACTCTGTCCAAAGATTTTTCTAACATCAGAGTTACTTCCCTTGAATAAGAAACTTTTTTTTGTAGTGTTTATGCATATACAAATATAATAATAATAATAATAATAATAATAATAATAATACCACTAACACTAATTCTGAGGAAAGCAAAAGCTGGGTATGTATTCAAAAGCCACCAACAAAAAGTCAACCATTTGTTATTCATGGATGACCTCAAACTTTATGATGAAGCCCAAGTCAGTTCCCTCGATGATACGGTGTATACCTTCAGTGCTGATATCAGAATGGAGTTCGGACTGAGAAAGTGTGGTGTGTTAGTCTTAAAGTGAGGCAAAATCAAATGTATGGACGGGCTAACGATACCGTCGGAGAAGGTTATGAAGCAGATAGAAGAGACGGGCTATAAGTACTTGGGGATACTGGAAATGGATAAATTGATGGAGAAAGGAATAACAGAAAAAATTTAAGGTGGAGGCTTGTGTAGGATGAAAGATTGCAAATCAAAGCACTATACAAGAAATTGAAAACAATGAAACTGAAAATAGGTGGATAAAGAAAAAAATGCATAGTCAATTTCATAGGGATGTTGACGATAGGACAAACGGAGAAAAAAGATGGCTGTGAATGACTAAAAGTAATTTAAACTGGAAACGGAGGCTGTAATCTGTGCTGCCCAAGAGCAAGCACTAAGAACAAACTACATAAAATACAGAATAGACAACACATCAGAAAGGGATAAGTGCAGAATCTGTGGATAAAATGGTGAAACCGTATGGCATATTACCAGCCAATGTACGCCACTAGCCCAGAAAGAATATAAGAGATGTCACGACAATATAGCTAGGCTTGTCCATTGGACAGTTTGCAACAAGTATGGACTTGACAGCAAAAAATTGATACGAACATAAACCTGAAGGCATCAGCAAAAATGATAATGCAAAGATCCTGTGGGATTTTATGATTCAGTGCAACCATGAGATAGAGAATAGGAAGCCAGACATAGTGTTAAGAAAGAAAGCAAACGATGTTGGATCATAGATATAGCATGCCCAACTGACAACAAGGTATGTGTTAAGGAAGAAAGAAAAGTCGATAGATATGACAGGTTAGCTTGGGAAGTTAAGCACTTGTGGTCATGAAAGAGATGGTAGTAGTACCAATAATTGTCGGAGCCCTGGGAACAGTGAGTAAAAATATTGAGAAGTACATGGAACAAATAGGGGCTGCAATAAGGGTGGAGCACTTGCAGAAAACAGCACTGCTTGGAACTGCTCAAATACTCCGGATGGTGCTTGAAAAATAAGGGGTGTTACCTTAGTTCACTGGTATTGAACAGCTGACATTGTGGTACATCTCCAGCGTTAGAAGCTGTGCAAAGGCAATAATAACAATAATATATATATGTGTAAATATATATATGTATATATATATATATATATATATATATATATATATATATATATATATATATATATATATATATATATATATATTTACATATATATTTATATATATATATATATATATATGCATACATATATACATATACATACATACATACATATATATGTGCATATGTATATATATATATATATATATATATATATATAAATCGGGAGAATTCACAAAAAAACAAAAGAGGAAGACAGGTGGTGTAGACAACAAACAGATGTATTAGTATAATGCCCGGGAAGTGAAAAAGTCTTTAATGTTTCGATCCTATGCTCTTCCACAGAAAGGAAGACAGAAAGAAACAAGGAGAGAAAAAAAAGAATGTGTAGTGGCTAGCGATCTATCATGGCGAATATGATAATTATTATATATATAATATAGACATACACAAACACATACATTCTTACACACACACACAGACAGATGTGTGTGTGTGTGTGTTCCTTGCCTTGTTATGGCATGATGGTTGTAAAATGTAATGTCATACAAGTAATGTTGTGTTTGTAACTTTCCATGAAAGCCTAAAGGCGGGAACTGCTGAGTTGCTGGTTTCCAAGCAAGGTAAGAGTTGGCAACAGGAGGACAATCTGGCCATAGAGAGATCTGCATCAACAAAGACTGTTTGTTGATAAAAACAAACATGGAAAAGTAGACAATAAAACGATGATGATGATGATGATGACGACGACAACAACAACGATAATAACGATGATGATGATGGTGATGATGATGGTTATGGTGATGCTGATGATGATGATAATGATGATGGTGATGATGATGATGATGATGATGACGATGACAAAGTTTATTTAATGGGTGGAAATGGTTGAGATGATTGAATTAAGTACATGACCTGATATGCTAATTATCACTTGTGTATATAACTTCACACCATTAATAAAAATTAATGAAGCATAAGGTTACATTTCTACATTGGTTAATGACACAAAAGAATCGGACCTAATGATTGTATATTGGCTGTTTTGTAATAATTAGACAAATTACAATACACATCCATCACTTAACGACATTGCTGTTTTTGTAATCAGGTCTTTTGTCTTATTTTGAAAGGAAGAGACATGCCCATAGCTTTTGAGGCTTTTTTTAGTAAATATAACAAGTGAATTATTATACGTAGTTAGTTGCCAAGGAAAAAACAAATACTTAGAATCCACAGAAACTAGTAGGGTCTTTTTTTTTTTTTTGATGAAGGGCTGCCTTGCACAAAATATGAAACATAAAAATCAAACATGTCTCACAGCATACAGTTAACGAACATTAGTGTGTGTGTGTGTGTGTGTGTGTGTGAGAGAGAGAGAGAGAGAGAAGGAAGAGGAGGAGAGAAAATTATGCGCTCTCTCTATTTCAGGTCTGTTCCAGGTCGTGGAGAGAACCTGGAGTCGTGAGGGCATGTCATTAATAAGGTCATGATGATGACAAAAGGACTATGATGAACTGAACAGATTGACAGAATGGGTTTATAGAGTTCTGTGATATTGAAGACATGTCTAAGTATTTGGAGTGATTGAACATGTAGTGGCCAGGATTATAGGAGAGTTAGAGATGGTTACAGTCACCAACTGAGTCCTCAGCACATCCAAGTAGATGTTTATTTTGAGTAATTCTATACCATTATGTATGTGCAGCCTGTGGTCATGCAATGTAATCATGTAATGTGTGCTATTTGTAGTCTGTCGTGGAGAGACTGATCAATCTATACAGGGAAAGGCATAGCTCAGAATATGTTGTTTGTAAAACAGACGAAGCAGCCATGAACTATCGAGGTGCTCTCCACCTTGGATTTTCTACCTTCAAGAAATAAAACTGAAATGGTGATTGTATTTATAAAAGAAGAGAACATCATCCTAATCATCATCGTCACCATTGTTTCCGCATCCACTTTTCCCTGCTTGCTTGAGTCAGACACAGTTTATTGAGGTAGATTTTCTAGGGTCAGATGTCATCAACCATCAACTGATTCAAAGCAAGGTAATGGTTCCCCATGGCCAGACGCTTTTTCGCAGAATATTGGGAAAATGAATGACACTGCTTGTATCACAGTGACACTCATTTACAATAACTATGTGATGTCAAGACAAGGAGACACACACACACACACACACACACACACACACACACATGCACATGCACACACACACACACATGCATACCCACACACATGCATACACACACACATGCATACACACACACACACACACACACACACACACACACACAATGGGATTCTTTCAGTTTCTGTCAACCAAAACCAAATCTATTCACAAGGTTTTGTTCAACCTGGTGCTGTAGTAGGAGACACTTTCCCAAGGTGCCATGCTGTTGGACTGAACCAAGAGCCATGTGGTTGGGAAGCAAACTTTTTAACCACACAGCTGTGCATGCCCTTATAGTATTTGAAAATTCCGTTGCTGTTCTTGTTGTTGATTCCTCGTGCAGCCCTACCCAAACACACCCCACCCAAATATTGCTGTTTGCCCAGTGTAAAAGTGATTTCAAGGGTTAAGGGGTCTGCCCCCTCCCTTCGTAATAACAAACAAATCCAGAGAAAGTGGTAAATCAATCAAAGCATTCCAATGGAGACATTTCTAAATAAAACAAACACAATATAGAGATAATGGTCTCCTAGCAACATGTGTGCTTACCAGGGCTGTTCAGTGGCTTTAGCCTGGGAAACACATCCAGTCACAAACTGGACTTGTTGTTGGTTGTTAGACAAATATTATTTCTAATGATTTGTAATTGTTTGCAATGAGTCACACATAAACATAAACAGTTGTGCAAACACTAGCACACAAATACATATATACATACATACACGAATACATATATACAGACATACATGAATACATTCATACATACATAGATGAACACACACTGACATACATATGTATGTACATACGTACATGCATATGCATGACATATATATGTATTCATACCTATCAGGGCTGGCTCAAAGTACAAGCAACACCAGCAGCCACCCGGGGTGCCATGTGCTGGGGGTAAAAAAGGAGGGCATGACAAAGAAAAGGAAATTTCCACAGCCGTCAGCTTGTACATGCCAAAGCTCAGCTTGCCCAGGGCACCAGCAACCCTAGGGCCAGCCCTGATACCTATATACATGCATAAGTGCATACATACATCATCATCATCATCATTTAACATCCATTGTCCATGCTGGCATGATTTGGACAGTTTGACCAGGGCTGGTAAGCTGGGAGGCTGCACCAGACTCCAGTCTGATTTGGCATGGTTTTCTACGGGTGCCATTTGCATGACACTGGTATCTGCCATGACCGCAATTTTGCTCAGTTTCATGGGTCTTCTTCCCAAGTATGACATAATGCCAAAGACCTCGGTCATTGCCTCCATGAAGCCTAACGAAAACATATATACCTACCGACCAACCAACTTACCTAAATACATACATACAAACATGCATTCATGCATATGTATATACATACACACATTTGTATATATGAACATGCATATGTACATACAAGCCTATATATATATATATATATATATATATATACATACCAGAGTAAGTACATAAATGTGAAACAAGGTGGGTAAAAATAGTACTCAAATACCAGAGGTAGAGTAATATGCTTTTTATTAAATCTGCAAAAACATTTCAAAAATATCACAAAAAACTGCTACTCAGAGTTTCACATTCCAGTTTGTCGGACAGCTTTGATTGTCTGATGAAGAGTAACACACACACAGTAATATATAGGATAACATACATACTGTAGCATATAGGATAATGCTGTGGGACATGGGTCAATGCATATATGATATAATTTATGGGATAATACACATATACACAATAGGATAACACATACACTGTGGTATATAGGATAACATATTCATAGTGGTCTATAGTAAAACACACACACGCATGCACACACATACACACATACACACACACATGCACACACACACACGTGCATGCACACACACACGCACACGCATGTACACACACACGCACACACACAGTGATGTATATGGTAACAATCTTGCAAACATCTTGATGTTTCAGCTTAATATCTTATGTGAACCTAATTTTTGAACTAGTTTTGCTATCCATGGAAACATTGAGTGTTTGTGTTCCTTAGTAACGAGAGAGAGAGAGAGAGAGAGAGAGAGAGAAAGAGAGAGAGAGAGAGAGAAAGTGAGAGAGACCGAGACAAAGAGAAAGAGAGAGAGACAGACAGACAGACAGACAGACAGACAAACAGGCAGGCAGGCTGACAAATAGAAAGAGAAACAGACAGGAGCAAGGAGGATGTGAGTTTTGTGAAAGAGATGGAACTCCCCACTTCAGGTTGTCTGGGAGAGAAAGTGTACATGGGTGTGTGTGTGTGCGTGCGTGTGTGTGTGTGTGCATGTGTGTGTATGTGTGCGTATGTGAGTGTGTGTGTTATTATTATTATTATTATATGTTTGGCTTTTGCTTTGTATTTGCACAAGTTGACTCCAAGTCTCACCCAGAGACCTTGGTGGCGAGCTGGCAGAATGGTTAGCACACCAGACAAAATGGTTGGTGACATTTTGTCTGTCTTTGTGTTCTGAGTTCAAATTGCAGCAATGTCAATTTTGCTTCTTTTTTTTGGGGGGGGGGCATTGATGAAATAAGTAGCAGTTGAGTACTGGGTCCGATGTAATTGACCGTATCCCCCACTCTCCAATCCACATTTCAGGCCTTGTGTCTATAGCAGAAAGGATTATTATTATTATTATTATTATTGTTATTGTTGTTGTTGTTGTTGTTGTTGTTGTTGTTGTTGTTATTGTTATTATTATTATTATTATTATTATTATTATTATTATTATTATTATTATTAAGGCTGCAAGATGGCGGAATTGTGAGTGGATTGGACAAAATGTTTGGTAGCAATTCTTTGAGATCTTTACATTCTGAGTTCAAATTCTGCTGCAACCAACTTTACCTTTCATTTTTTCAGGATCAACAAAATAAGTACCAGCTATATACAAGGGTAAAAGTAACAGATGTGCCCACTTCCTCTAAAATTGCTGGCAATGTGCCAAAATTTGAGACCATCATCATTATTATTATTGCTGTTGTTGTTGCTGGCACTGCAGTACGATCAAAGACTGGACTTTCAGATCTGTGTTTGCCATATTCTGAGTAATGATAACTGTGAAATCATTTTTCAATTAAGAAAACTATTTTAATGTCAGAACATGCAAATGAGAGAAGTCAACCAATCAAACGCAAATTAAATCTTTGAAAATTCTGATGGTTTATTTTAGTTAAAAACATAAACAATGATCCGTAAAATGTTATCAATGAACAATGAACAACTATTGTCAAAAAACAAATATAGTTTTTTTTCTCAATAAGTCATAAACAAATAGTAAACAAATACTTTTTGTTCTGTAGGAAAACATAGAATGAACAACTGTTGCCAATAAACATTGAACAATGTAAATAGTTATGTGAGTAATAAAAACTGGACATCACAACTCAGATAATGAAGAAGGAATGAAAAAATGTCAGTGAACAATATTATTGTGTAATGAAAATCTGTAAACAATATTATTGTGTGCTGAACATCTGTGAACAATTTGATGCCCGTTAAGGCATTGCCTGTCTTTTGTCCTTCCAAGGTCAATAAAATACATATTATTAGTGACGTAAGAAATGATTTAGTTGACTCTAATCCTCTCCTATCATTCTGTGATACATGTTGGAAATCTTTACCGACACACATACAAATGTTTATGAATTAACATCAAACAATGAACAACTATAATGAATGTTAAACAGTAAACAACTAACAATGAATGTTAAACAGTAAACAACTAACAATGAACAGGAAATAAACAAGAGATAAAATTCTTATGGTAAATATTAATCCGATTCTTCTTCCATGTCATGAACCACAACCACAGATTCATACGTATTACATCGATGACATTTCTCCAAAGACACAAACGAATGATTAGATTGATTTGATTCAACCAAACTGGACGGTCTTCGAGTTTCAGCCCATTGACCATTGGTCTCTTTAGAATCTGGAGTTATGTTAATGTTTTCAACCATGGTCACTCGTCTCTTAGATGAGTTTTGTCGTACTTTTGTCATCATGTTGTTAAGAATTTTTCTGGACTGTAGCTGAAACTGAAGAAAATATGTTACATATCAGATATACATATATCATCATCATCATCGTCATCATCATCATCATCATCATTTAATGTCCGTTTTCCATGCTGGCATGGGTTGGACAGTTTGACTGAAAACTGGTAAGCCGGGGAGCTGCACCAGGTTCCAATCTGATTTGGAATGGTTTCTATGGCTGGATGCCCTTCTTAATGCCAACCACTCCAAGAGTGTAGTGGGTGCATTTTATGTGCCACTGGTATGGTTGTCAGTTATGAAACACCGGCCCCAGCCACGGCTTGACGGGTCTTCTCAAGCACAGTGTATTACCTATCATTCAAAAGGTGTTTCTTATGTGCTACCAGCCTGGCTGCCAGTTATGCGACACTGGCATCAGCCTCGGCCACAATCTCGCTTGGCTTCATGGGTCTTCTCAAGCACAGTATATTACCAAAAGTCTCGGTCGCTTGTCACTGCCTCTGTGAGGCCCAAAGTTCATAATATGCAACATACAGGCTGTTATAATCAAGACATGATATCCTAAATCATTCTAAACATTCCCTTTCATTCGATATGGCTAACCAGACCTGGACATCAGCAAATGACAACATACCTCTGACACTCCTTTCTTTATGGATTTCCATCCTGTCCGTTTCTTTTTTCTTGAACTCTTCGGCTCTGACTCCTCTTGTGAGGTGGAATTCTGGAAAATATATATATGTATATATATATATATATATATATCATCATCATCATCATCATCATCATCATCATCATCATATATATATATATATATATATTTGTGTGTGTGTGTTTGTGTGTGTGTGTGTATAAAAGATGGGCTACAACAAATATTCTGCCCTATACCACAGATTTGCTTGTCAGTTGTTTGATCTTAACCAGTTGAGAAATGTCCCTTAGTGACTGATGATATGTGCATCTCTGATCATGAGCAGAAGTAGTGGGGGAGCATCATAGCCATGTCTTGAGAGGAATTCTTTGGGGTTTGGATAATTCACTTCTGGAAACTGTGTGTTTTGTTCAACATCCTTAAACAACCCTTATTCAGGGACCTTTTGAGCAGGATGGGCTACTCGACCTGAAGAAAATTCCAACTGGGCCCCCACCTGCAAGGTCATGCCCTGTTAATCTTGATATGAGATCATGATGTCATGCACATGGTTGTGATGTATGTGGTCACTTTCATTCTTTTGTTGTCATGCTATCACTATTAATATATATATATATATATATATATATATATACACACACACACGTGCATTGATGTTTGTGTGTATGTTTGTATGTATTATGTATGTATGCTTGTGGGTAGGTATGTATTTTTCACATTTATTTTCTTTTGATGTCTCACCAATGTGAAAAAAAAAAAGAAAAAGTTTCTACCCCAGAATCAATGCTCTTCCATTAGAATCTATTGTCAACATGAATGGGGTATGCATTATGCATGGACGCATGCATACATCATCATCGTCGTTTAACGTCTGCTTTCCATGCTAGCATGGGTTGGACGATTTGACTGAGGACTGGTGAAACCGGATGGCAACGTGCACATGTAAATAGAAATGAATGCTTGCCTGCAACCATGTACACACACACACACGCACACACACACACACATATAAATCATAATATACAGTATTATAGATCTGTTATAGCTGATCTTAATAAATGGCTTCACACTGTGTGAAAGCACTTGGTAAGATCAGCTGAAATGGATCAATAATACTGGATACTTTGATTAACATACTCACTCTTTCGATAAATATATAAGTGCCTATTCTTTCTGACGTATGGATTTTAAACAACTTTGCATACATGCATACATACATACATATATATCATCATCATCATCATCATCATCATCATCATCACCAACATTTAATGTCTGCTTTTCATGCTGGCATGGGTTGGCTAGTTTGACAGGGGTTGGTTCAGCAGAAGACTGCATCAAGCTTCACTCACTCCATGGAGTGGACTGAGTGCTTTTTACATGGCACCAGCATGGGCAAAGTCAGTTTTGCCATGGTTTTTACAGTTGGATGCCCTTCCAAATGCCAACCACTTCACAGTGTGGACTCAATGCTTTTTATGTGGCACCAGCACTGGCAGGGTCACCAAGTAAGTTGCAAGACAAAGAACCTTTGAGAGGTGAGTTTGGGACATTGGAGGAGGGGGGGATCTTGTGCCAGATGATGAAAGGTTAGAGTGCGACAGGGAGACAGAAACAGGTGTCTTGCTGTAGAGGAGATACATTGGAGAAAAAGAGAGAGAGGAGGGGGTGAGAAAGAGTGATCAAGATTGAGGTCAGTAAGAGAGTGGGAGAGCACAAGAGAAAGAGGGAGAGTGGGAGAGAGAGCAAGAGAAAGAGGGAGAGTGGGAGAGAGCAAGAGTGAGAGAGAGCAGGAGAGAGATGATGGTGAAGTGCCAGGGCATGCTCACAAGGATTGGGGATCAGAATATAAATGGAACGGTAGAGGAGAGCCAGGGAGAGATCAGTGGTGGCAAAGTGGAAGGGCATGCTATATATATATATATATATATATATATATATATATCATCATCATCATCATCATTTAACATCTGTTGTCCATGCTGGCATGGGTTGGACAGTTTGACTGGACTGGCACACTGGAAGGCTGCACCAGACTCCAGTCTGATTTGGCACACACACGCACACACACACACATAATACAAAGAAATATAAAATAAAGAAAATGGAGAGTTTGAACACAGCAAAATCAATTTATTTATATAATAGTCAATATCATAACGCCTGCGTGCATTTCAATATCTACCTTCATTCACATTTTACAATTAAAAATTGTATTATGAATTTAGAAGGTAAAAATCTCGTCAGGGCAAAAATTGACATATCAGTTTTACATCCTAATAGATGTCCACTACAGACTGTAGTGAACACTCCATCTATTTGGATGTAAAATGAAGTGTTTTTGTCAATGTTATTCCAATTTCGATTATTATTGTTTCTTTTCTTTCGTGGTCAAATGTTGTAATATCAGGTTTATTGCTTTCTTTATAGTTTCGTGTTATTACTCAGCTATCTACTAAAATCTTTTCACTTGTTACCTTTTCTATTTGCACGTTTCTGATTTCCTGTTGTTTTTTTTTTATATGTTCTATTGCTGTAGAAGGTTCACAAAGATTATCTTGGTTATCTCATTGAGTCTCTCTTTATATTTCATGTGTGCCATTTTCCCACATTGTATTGCCACATGTTCCATGTTTCCTTTGTTTTCTACAATATCTACATGCCTTTTTTTCTTCCATAATTGTTGTTTCTGTCTTGTAGATACTGAAAAATATTTTATCCATCATTAAATATTTGCTTTGATTATATAAATCTCAATGAATCTCTTTCTGGTACTGCTTCCTCCTCATTCAGGTGTTTAAAAAATTCACCATGCATTTCTTTGTGTGTTTGTTCGTTAATTATTTTTTCTCCTTTGTATTTTTTGTATTCATTGACATTATTGATATTATTTTTTATGCATTCTTTTTTTATTTCCATAATATCGTAACCCTTATAATAATAATAATAATAATAATAATAATAATAATAATAATAATAATGATGATGATGATGATGATGATGATGATGATGATGATGATGATGATGATGATGATGATGATGATGATGATGATGATGATGATGATGATGATAATGATTTCACCTATGGTGAAATTTACTATAGTGGAGTACACCATGGTGGAATTTACCTATAGTGAAATTTATCTAGTGGAACTTTCCGTGGTGGAATTTACCAGTCACCCTGGATAACTGTATGTTTATATATATATATGTGCAGTTGTGTGTGTGTGTGCATTTGTGTGTGCATTTGTGTGTGTGTGTGTGAATGTATATGCATGCACGTGTGCATGTGTGTTGTGCCTGTACATTAGTAAAATAACAAACAACAACAATAACAACAACAACAACAACAACAACAGCATCTTAGAATGTTACCTTTGTTCCATAAAACATAGCACCGAGGTAATCTTGTCTTCCCAGAAAAATGAAATATTTCCTGGCTGAAAGCAATGGAAGGACCGTTTTCTACAGCCAGGTCTTGAATCTTACTACCAAGAGAGATATTAAACTTCTTGAAATTTATCTTGATGCTTATTTGTAGATAAATCCTCTTCGGAAGTATTTCACTGTTGATGGAAGATGGACACGACAAGACTGAATGGTGTCACAACTTCTCAGGGAATGAATATTTCACAGGGAAATGATACATTTCACTTCTCTTAAGACATTTATATCATTATAGAATCCCATCAACCTCTCTCACTCTGTCTTCTTCCCTTTCCTGATAAGTCTCCTTTTATATTTCTCTCTCACCCTCTCTCCCTCTCTTCACACTGCTTCCTCTTCCTCTCTCCCCCCTCTCTCTCTCTATATATATATGTGTATATATTTAAGTTTCCTTTCTGTGTCTATGCATTTTTCATTACCTCCAACACTGTTATAAAACACTCGCACACATCCTGCTCAATCATGCATGCTTGTGCTGGATATACAAACTTCAATGTGTCCATTCTAGCAACCGATAAAATTGCTTTGACAACACACTGGATCAGCTTGACACAGAGACACACTTCTACACACACCTGATATGCAGCAACAGACACACAAACATACACACTTACCCATCGACCTACATTACACACCTACCAGCCTACATTAAATACATACATAGATACATACATACATCATCATCATCATTTAATACCTACAGTCCTTGCTGGTATAGGCTGAATGGTTT
Organism: Octopus bimaculoides; assembly: GCF_046866305.1. Classification (NCBI taxonomy): domain Eukaryota; kingdom Metazoa; phylum Mollusca; class Cephalopoda; order Octopoda; family Octopodidae; genus Octopus; species Octopus bimaculoides. Next base: position 94,917,905 of record NC_142937.1, on the reverse strand, counting down.
GATAGGATCTGACTAACATGAGTGAGAGTGCTTGACAGGATCTGAGAGTAACATCAAACCTTTTCCAATTTTCTCTCCCTGTTTATTTCTGAGTTCCTTTCTGTTGAAGAGCGTAGGCTCGAAACGTAAAACACTTTCTCACTCCCCAAGCATTAAACTGATACATCTGTTTGTTGTTTACATACATACATACATACATACATACATACATACATACATACATATATGTTGAACCGTTAATCCCTACATATTTTTTTCTCTCTCCATTTTTTCCTCTCAATCCTTTCTATCAAAGAGCCTAGGCTCAAAACATCAAAGACTTTTCCATTTTCCCCAGGTGTTAAACTAACACACCTGCTCATTCCTTCACCTATCTTCATCTTTTGTTTTCTGTAAATTTGAGAACAATTTCTCTCAAATGGTGGTACTACAAAAGCGCATCTGGGACACTCTGTAAAGTGGTAGATATTAGAAAGGGCATCTAACTATAAAAGCCAAGCTGAAGACTCAGCGTCAAACAATGGAAACAGGTGAAGAGGAAATTTTTTTCCAAAAAACATTGATATCAATCTTCAGGAAAATAAGAAAGATGGCACAAATGGAGATCAAACAGATAAACAGACAAAATTCTGTACCTCTGGTGCCACAGAATCCCCCCACCCCCACCCCACCCAGGAGTTAGAAAGATACAAATATAACTATATTCAGAATATAAACAGCACACAAAAGATAAATTACTTGTAAAATTAAAATTAAGACATCATACCTAACTTTTAAAAAAATGTTTCAAAAAATACCTACTGGTGCCTTCAGTTACACTTAAATGCAATTTAAGAAATGATTAAGTGAACACACTCATGGTGTTTCCAAACTAAACCTGTAGCTATATCTGTGGAGATCTTCACTCTGTGTCCATTGCTAAAATGTCTTGAAAGTCGACGATTCTCTGTTCCCATTACCCTCACATTTACCCTCTTGTGCCTTGAGGTGTATATCCAGACACCTCATCGACACCATCTTCTTTGCTTCTTTTCCAGCTGGAGCAGCCATCTCTCTCTCTCCTTTAATACACCTGTTCCTATTCCTTGCTCTCCCATTCCTCTCGCTTTTCAGGACCTTCCTCAATTCTATGCCTCACTCAATCAAAGAGTCTTGTCATGCAAGCTACTTGGTGACCCCACCAGAGTGAGTGCAATGAAAAAAAAGCACCTAGTATACTCTGTAAGCTGGTTGGCAATAGAAAGGGCATCCAAATGGAAAAAAAAAAAAAACCATGCAGAAACAGACATGAGAGCTAGATGTTCTCCTCTGACATGTTGGATCCTGTCAAACCATCCGACCCATGCCAGCATAGAATACAGACACTAAGTAATGGCAATGATGATGACAATGATGATGATGATGAGGATGATGATGAGGGGGATGATGACGATGATGATGATGAGGATGATCTGCCCATGACCAATTAGTACCAGAAATATTCTGAAATCAGTTTACTCAAGTAGAGTCCTAGAGATAAGAGAATCAATATTAGAGCTGGAACTGAACCTTGGAGTGACTGTGATAGAGATAAGGGTTAGGGTAAGGGTTTGACTCCCACTGAGATGCATCTGCCATCCACTTATAATTCCCATTAGCAACACTAATTAACCAATCTATTGATTAAACTAATCTATTGATTAAACTAATCTATTGATTATAACTGAACCAACAAGCAAAAGACTTCAACCGGAAATCTAAGAATGTCCAATATGGACTGACACAGCATAATCACCATTTTATATTAATACACACACACACACACATATATGTAATAATCCATAGGTAGAGGTGTATATTTACATACACACATGCTTAAGCAAGCATAGCAATATGCGTTCGTCTGCACTGATACACTTTTACAAGTATTTACATGTATATCAGAGCGACTGTGTTTTGTGTCAACCGGATAAAATGCATTTGAGTCACACCTGAGGCACACCTGAAGAACCTTACAGGATTATTTACCAAACCACAATTATGTGATTTAGTGTAATTACTGTGGATGTTGATGAAGCTCGATGAATACTAAACTATCAGAGACGGTTGACAACATACTATCACTTTATCGTACTGCTACTGCATAAATCTTTCTGGGAGATTTAGAAATATATTATTTCTATTTTTAAAGAATGGAGTTCAAATCCTAGGTCTTACTACACATACATACACACACACACACACACACACACACACACACATGTTAAAAAAGGGATATGCTGAGATACTTTATTGCCAATTTAACAGCTTTTTATTCTAACATCTTGTTTGATGCTATTTCAAATGTCTGCAAGACTGAATCCATGTCTGCTATCTTCAAAAGTTCTAAATTATTTCATTGTTTTGTATTAATCACACAATAAAACTTAACAAGTTCATTTCGTGGACAATTGTTGTGTTTTTCTCATTCTAATTTTCACACAAAAGCTACTTCTACTCACAGATCTGCCACACCATTATGTCAATCCTCTAAAATAAATTATTCCAGTCACTCTTTGCTGCTTTTAGTCTTCAATGGTAAATTGCCATTTTGCTAGATACTGAAACACCCAAATATCTTTGGTCTTCCACATGTCTATAATAATTCTTCAAGTTCTGGCCATTTGACAATTCCTCTACAGTTGCAAGTTCTCAGCTGCTCTGGTATTCTTCATGATCTTGCTATTTTTGTCAATTAGTGTTGGACCAAAATATCACACAGCTGCTCTGTTATCATGTTCTTATTCTCAAGCAACAACATTTAATGTTATAACAATGCATTTGTTGCTTTAAAGCCATGGCTCTGAACACTACAAAGTTCACCATTAATCAAAAATGTTCAAAGAATATTCTGCTTTTGAAAAGAGCAGTCGTATGAGTTTGAGGTTTGTTTGTAGTTCAGTGACGAGAATTGCCAACAGGATGTAAAACTCATATTTTTGGTTGCAATGTTTTGTGTTGTCTTAAATCTGCCACCAACACAATGGCTATTGTTTTATCAGCAGGTATTTGCAATGTGACTGACTGACAGCCAGAATTGTCAATGTTTCTTTAATCTCTGTCAGGTCAAACCTGGCAAAGTAATGAAGGGGGTGCAAATTTTGATTTTGCATCAGCTAAAAATTTTAGGGGGTGCGTTTGCATCTCCTGCACCCCATGTTCCCAAGCCTTTGCTAGCAAGTGACCAATGATGGGAAAGGGCACCACACCAGCACTCATTTCTAGATGAATAGGCTGAAGCAACATGGAACAAAGGGTTGCGATAGAGGACACAAAGTGTCACCCAGGCCAGAAAACAAACCCACACTTGTGATTAGGAGCCCAACACATTGACCACATTGTTTCATGCCTTGATATGATAATTAATACTTAATATTTTCTTAAACACCACATTTAACCCTATTGAGATACATATATTTATATACGTGTATATATAGATGCAAACATACATATGTGTGTGCATGCGTGTGTGTTTGTGTGTTTGCATGTTATTATTCTTCACTAAAATCTACCTGGCAAGGGGATACAGAGGGGCCAGTAGAACACTGCCTGACCTAGTATCCCGTAAGATTTGGTTTCTAGTTTAGACTCCTGTCATTAGCTTTCCTCCTCTGCTGTCCAAATTAGAGAAACTAAAGGCCTGCCCCTGCTACTGTTTCATTTGGTGACACCTGGCCTCCACCGTTAGGTGTGTCAACTCAAAAGAAATACAGATTTAATTAGATTTGATGTTGACGACAGATTATGATCTGGTTTCTTAATGAAGTGACAAGATCAGGTTACGCATAAACAACACTTGGCATTTGTAGACATGTCAGCGTATTCTTTTCTTGTTTGGTTGCCATTGTTTGGACTGCAACGATGCTGGGGCACCACCATCACAGGTTTTTAGCTGAGTGTTTTGGGAGCTAGCTCTCCTTCTTCTCTCCTCTTTTCTCTTCTTACACACACACACACACACACATTCACTCACTCTCTCTCTCTCTCTCTCTCTCTCTCTCTCTCTTTTGTTGTCTTACCTTTTCTATCAATATATATTATTTCGATGTATATATATATATATATATATATATATATATATATATATATATATATATATATATATATATATATATATATATATGTATGTATATATCACCATCATCATCATCATCATGGTGCAGAAGTGGCTGTGTGGTAAGTAGCTTGCTTACCAACCACAGTGTTCTGGGTTCAGTCCCACTGCTTGAGGCCATGAGCAAGTGTCTTCTACTATAGTCTTGGGCCAACCAAAACCTTGTGAGTGGATTTAGTAGACAGAAACTGAAAGAAGCCCATCATATATAGATAAATGAGAATGTGCAACTCTGAGTAACAGTTTTTTGTGATGTCTTTGCAGCTTTATTAATAAAGCATATTACTCTACCTTCGGTATTTGAGTACTGTTTTTTCCACCTTGTTTCGCATTTATGTGCTTACTCAGCTATATATATATATATATATATATATATATATATATATATATAACAATTAAAAGGGTAAAGGTTTATCAATTTATTAATTTATTAATAAATCAACAATTAATAATTTTTACCAACCCCTTCGGTATGTAAACATAGCTGCTATTTCTGAACTTCGGTATGTGGTGAAGCAAATGTATATATATATATATATATATATATATATATATATAGATATATAGTTAGATAGGCAGAGAGGTAGATAGATAGATAGATAGATAGATAGATAGATAGATAGATAGGTAGATAGGTAGGTAGGCAGATAGTTATACATGTATATATACACGTAGACATATTGTATGCTAGCAGGTGATCAAAATACATTTCATAGAAAACAGTTAACGAAACAATTTGTCTGTGCAGCAGCTGCTTGAATCAATAATTAATCAAATTGCTACAAACATTAGAATAACTTTGATAGGTTTTGGCCAGGCCATGTCTGACTTAGTAGCACCACCTGGCAATGATTATAATATCATATTTTGCAACCATGGTGTCATAAATAGCAGAATTTTATAAGAAACATACTGAAACCAATATTCAAAATTGGCATCAACGGGAGATGCATTTTATAGACTTGTCTAATAGGAAGAAAATATTTCAAAGGATTGGATCCAAAGACCTTGAACATTTTTGCCCTTAAAACAAGACGAACTCATTAGTTCTACTACAGAACCACATGATAAATAATTATGTCAGCTATTATGTAAACAGTAAACACAAATTAATTATTTGGTGGAACAGAATAGACCACCACCATCACCACCATCATCATTTAACATCTGCTGGATAGTTTGCTTGGACTCCTTTCCTAATCCCAGCTAATTTACAGGTCTACAAAGTGTATTTTTATGTGGCCCTGGGGTGTAACATTGAGGGAAGTGGCTTAATGCCAGGTGAGGAGAGGTTATATTATGATAGAGGGAGAGGAACAAGTGTCTTGCTGTAGTGGAGATACATGGGTGTGTGTGTGTGTATTTATATGTGTGTTTGTGTATTGGTATATTATGTATGTGAATGTATATGTGCATTTGAATAAACATGTATGTGTTAGGGAATTTGATTAAAACCATTTACTCTTTGACTCGTTTACACATTTCAGTCATTTGACTGTGGCCATGCTGGAGCACAGAAAGTTGAACAAATCAACCCCAGGACTTATTCCTTGTAAGCCTAGTACTTATTCTATCAGTCTTTTTTGACAAACTGCTAAGTTTCGGGGACATAAACCATACCAACATCAGTTGTCAAGCAATGGGAAGGGGGACAAACACAGACACAAAATACACACACACACACACATACACAACAGGCTTCTTTCAGTTTCTGTCTACCAAATCCACTCACAAGGCTTTGGTTGGTCCAAGGCTATAGTAGAAGACACTTGCCCAAGGTGCCACACAGTGGGATTGAACCCGGAACCATGTAGTTGGTAAGCAAGCTTCTTACCACACAGGTGCACCTGTGTCTATTTGTTTTATTTTGTTGTTGTTGTTTTTTGTTATTGTTTTTTCAGATTTAAAAATTTTGGTCAGATCTGTTTTGTGGCCTCACTCTCAGTCCCTGTGTTTCCTTGTTCTGTAACAATCACCTGGACACCCTTCGGATCACTCTCTTCTGACCCTCTTCTTCTCACTTTGACATTTTAATGCGACACAAAAGGATTAAATTTATTTGTGTGAAAAAAACACAACAAAGTTTATTTACTAAAGTAGATTTTTTTACATTAAAATGTAAAACTGTTATTCATTAAGTGTGCATTGTGTATGCGTGTGCATTGTGTATGCGTGTGCATTGTGTATGCGTGTGCATGGATGTTGTGTGAGTGAATGAGTGCGTGTGTATGTGTGTACATGTATTCATCATGCTAATGTTTACAATAGAGAAACTGTTTTTTGTAGACAGTAAGCATAAACACACACACACCCCACGCACACACACACACCAGCACACACACACATACGTCTATGTATGTACTGTTGCCTCACAACATGCAATTCGATGATGTATAAATTTTTTTATATAAAGAAAACCATATTAATAAAACATGACAATATAAACACTCTTCCTGTTACTAGCTTTCTAAGTTTTGAATATTTGTTTATGATGCATATATATATATATATATACACACACACAAGCAAAATAGGTAGTTTTTAAAATCTCTAGATGGGATATAAGTAGTAACAATACGAGACGGTAACATTTTTTTGTCACTAAAACATGGCTGTTCTATAAAGAACTACGTTACTACTTTTTAACCCCAGGAAAACGTCTTTTCCAGCTGCTCAACAACACACAAGCTGTGTCCAATATATTGTGAGTAATGGAGCGATTCACTAGCCTCTAGCTTGGCATGACCAGTAGACCATGGTCTCTGGGTCTTTATCCTTCATTGGTACTGGAAAAGACGTTTTCCTGGGGTTAAAACTAGCTGTTTTGCTTGTTATGAGATCAGTGGCTGTCTGCCATTTCTCTGTTTATATATTGGGAGTAGGGATGATTGACTGCCATCTCTAGCAGGCAGCTATCCAGTACCGATGAAGGGTAAAACCCAGAAACCATGGTCTGCTAGTCTTGCCAAGCTGGATGGGAGTTATTTGCTCTCTTACTCACAATATAGAGGACACAGGTTGTGTGTTGTTAACTCAGCTTGAAAAGACGCTTTTGTGGAATTAAAATGAAGTATAGAACAGCCATGTTATCATGACAAAAAAGTTATTACATACACACACACATATATATACACATACATATATACATGTGTGTGTGTGTGTATGTGGTGAATGAGTTGTTTGATGATGGAGATTCAGTTGTTTCATCTACCAAATTACCTGCTCCTGAATTAGGATATAAGTGGTTGGGTTTTCCACAGAAGACATGCATTATTAGCATAACTTTCAGGCAGAATCACTGTGGCAAGGTTGTACCTTTTAAATTACAGATGCAATTGCCCAGACAGGTTTCCTTGCAGTTTCCATTCACCCAATTTCATTCACAAGTTATAGGTCAACCTGAGGCTACAGAAAATGATATTAGACTGGGATGTCGTGGTTAGAAAGTAAACATGTTGACCATCCAGTTCTATTGTGATTACATATATACATATATATACATATACACATGCGGTGTGTAGATTTATAATGTAATGCCACCTACCATCTCGGTTTCCGTAGAAATCTCCATTTGTTCACTGGGACAGTCATTTTCTTTACGTTCCACTGAAAACAGATGATCCGTATGTCCATTCCTGTCTGCTGAGCCAACATCAGCAACAAGCTTGTCCTTTTTATGTTTAGATCGCTTCGAACTATTTGTTTGTCTTCCAGATAAAACAGTAGTAGCCATGGTAGGGGTTAGCTGAAGGATCCCTACAACCAGAAGGTGATGGTCTTGTTTCTTGCCTAAATAATCCTCACTGAATATGTGCAATGCCTTGAGTAAATCAGCTGGGATCAACCTACTCTGCCCTTGTTTAGAAGCAATTCAGTTAGGAAAATAAAGTGCAGAAAAGAAGTGAAAAGTGAAAGTTGACAAGTTGTTGGGTAACACTGTGCGATCAAGTCTTCATTCAGTTAATGAGAATGAATAATCAATTTGTTATAAATACAAACTTATTTACTGTCGAGAGTAATATAAGTGGTTGAAGTTAAGTTGGTCTTCAATCACTGACGCCATGTAAACCTTGGGGTCCACTTGATTACGACTGGAAACATTGTTAAAGACTGAATGACTGGAATGAAACTTTTCAATCCTTAAACATTGTGAGTGTGTTTAAGAAGTGGACTTGGTGGTTGTGTTCCTAAAGTTTATAACCAGCCTCTGTGTGTGTGTGTCTGTTTATGTGTTTATATATGTGCGCATGTACATAAGGGTGTGTGTATATGTACATTCATAAATACATAGATATGTGAATGATTTAATATATCTCATGATTCCAGTGTTTGTCAATGTTTATATATAATGTGTCAGAACAAGTGTGTGTGTGTGTGTGTGTGTGTGTGTATATATATATATATATATATATATATATATATATATATTGTATACACACATGTACATATATATCTGTATCTGTAAGTGTGTACATACACACACACACACACACACATTCAGTGTGTTCGTCTACGCCTGTTTACACAGACACACATACACGCGTGCACACACACGCAGACACACTCACACACCTGCACACACACACGCACAGCTCAAAGCCAGGCGACAATTAGAAACGCTGTCTAAACTGATAGTTTCCAAGACGACATTCACACTCACGAGCAAACACTTAAGGTGACACCTCTACCTGTGTGGGTGTGTGTGTGTGTGGGGGGGGGGGGGGGTAAGGCCTACCAATAATTGCGTCGTGATTCGCTCACCTCCAAATAACCAGGCACCACACGCTTCATGCTGCTCATCCACACCAATGTAGCAACACAGTTCCTCAGCAGTGAGGGTCATTATAATAACACTTATAAAGCCATCTTATACGTTGGCTTTCTGTTTTGTTGCTGGTTTTGTTTTGTTTTTTGTTATTTTAATTACTTATTACAGCAATTCATTATAACAATTTAATTACTTATTATAATATTTATTGTTCAATCATCAAACATAAATTCTTGTGATACAGAGGTAATATTTTTGAAATATCTTCCCAGCAGCAGGGTTTGTTCCATTACTTCTGCACTTCTTTATATAAGGAGCAGGAAATAATCAAAGCATTTATACACACATACATACACACACACACACGCATGCATGCGTGTGTGTGTGTATGTATGTATGTACGTGTGTATGCATGTATGTATGTATGTGTGTGTGTGTGTGTAGCTATCTATCTATTTATCTGTCTATCAATCTATTTATCTATGTATGTGTGTATAATTTCTCCTTCTCTCTCTCTCTCTCTATATATATATATATATATATAGAGAGAGAGAGAGAGAGAAAGAGAGAGAGACACACACACAAACACATACACACACATTTGCACATTTACACACACACACACAAAACGTTTATGATGCTAATCAGAGGCTTATGCAGATAAATCTTACATCAAAGGACTAAACAGGGAGAATGCGGAGAGGGAGTTTTTTTATTCTCTTCAAGAATTACGGAAGTAATTTTGTTTCGAATCAGAGATGAGGAGGAGGAGGAGAAAGAGAGAGAGAGAGAGAGAGTGAGAAATTATACACACAGACACACAGACACACACACCTCTACCAACCTGGAAAAACAGACTTTGAATGATGACAATGATGACGATGATGGTGATGATGATGATGCACACACTCACACACATCAGACACTGACGCAGACACACTCACGTATTACATTGACTTGTGTGTTTGTGTTTCTATGTGTAAGGCAAAAAACTAGAGACAACAACAAGACTGTTGCCCTCTGTGTATTTTAAAATCCTTTCTCTAACAGGCATAAAGGTCTGAAACTTTGCAGGAAGGGGCCAGTCAATTACACTGACCCCAAAAGGATGAAAGGCAAAGTTGACCTTGGCAGAGTTTGAACTCAGCACATAAAAGTGGTAAAATGGCGCTAAGCATTTTTCCCAGCTTGCTAAAAATTCTGCTACCTCACCCACCTTTGTGTATTTTAAAATAACAAAGCTATATATATGAAGATTATCACATTTCAGGTTTTTAACTAAAAATGTGAATCAGTGGTTAGTGTTGTGCTATTTTCCTGAAAATTCAAAAGTATCTTTTGCTTTCTTTTAAGATAAACAAGAGTGCTTATATTTATTACAGATCAATTAGTTCTTAACAGAACCAACTAGAATTGAAGCAGCTTCACCAGTCTGTGGCTGAAAGCCATAACTAAGTGCTATTAATGTCTAGGCATGCTAAAATGGTGAGCCAACAGAATTGTCAGGGCGCCAGGGTAAAAAATGCTTAGCGGCATTTAATATCGAATCGATTGTCAATAGATCACAATTTCAAGTTCTGTCCAGTTTTTGATAACTTCTGTCATTTTGACATAAATATCCGGATATTATTTTAAAACCAAGAAACTAAGTAATGTAAGACAGGGTAGCTGTCCTGACTTCACTCTAAAATATACAACCGACGATTCTGACAAAACACTGAATCACGACTCTCTTGTAACCAATAATCTACTTTCTATTCTCGTTGAGATTTTACTGCTTAACGTTCCAACACAGCAACACTGAACCATTATTTCTTCCATTCCTCGATGTAAGGGAGAGAATTCAAGCATTTACTATGAGCTAAGGAAGATAATTCTTATTTGGTAGATAACGCTATTTGGCTAAAAACTTTTGATATTCATGCATTTTGACTACTGAATATCTTTTGAAGAAATTACAGACAAAGGGAAGGAGTATAATGCTTTAAAAAGACCCACATGTCAATTAAATACCAATTACTTATCATTTAAACGGAAAAAAAAAGTAAAGATGATCTTAAATGGATTTGAACTTAGAATAAGGGGGTAGCATATCAAATAAACTAACACATTTAGTCCAGCATATTTCAGATCCAGACAGTTCAATAGTAATTTCTGATTTCAACAATAAGTTTCATTTTTTCTAAGCTCAAATAGTGAGATTTTTATTTTCATTTTACTAGAAATAGGAAGCTGTGATGTAAATATCCTTTCAAAAGACATTTCTTACATAAATGAATTGAAATAGCTTCAACCAGAAATTGAAACCCTGTCAAGGATTCAGCAAAGATTAAAATCTTTATAACCTTCTTTAATTCCTTTAGTTCTAATTTACTATATTTAGAGAATTTATTATATTTACAGATTTAAGCCTCTGTAGCTGTCCTAGAAGATAACCCACGGGGCAGGAATGGCTGTTTGATAAGCAGACATAATACAAGAAAACTTTCCAAAAAAAATCCGCTGAAATGTCTTAATTACTCACATTCTTAATTAATCACATTTGCCTTTTACATTTTACACAAGCCCTGAAGATATTGTTGTTGTTTGACCAATAAAAAACCGATTGTGTAGTTCTGTAGTTTGTGTTAAATGTTGTTTGCACACACCCTCTGCTCTAAATACCATCATCGTTAATAACACAGTAACAACATTTATTTTAATGAATACATTTCCTTGTCGCACAGTTGTTATACAATCTCATTCATGTGTTGGAGAAATCACTGCATAATCGTTTCGGTAAACAGGGAAAAGAATAGAGTGTTAAAATATTCAATAATTTGTTGTTTTCCATATGAAACGCAAACAGTGACATTCAAGGAAGGCAGAATTGGGGTCAGTTAACAGAAACGATTTCAATAGAAAGTAAAACGTGGATAATATGCAGTAAGCAGAAGAGAGTTATAAGGGTTGGAGAGGAGCGTTCTTCATAGAATGATTTACAGAGAAAATTATTTCCAGACTGTTGTAATAATAATAATGATAATGATAATAATAATAATAATAATAATAATAATAATAATAATAATAATAATAATAATAGTAATAATAATAATCCTTTCTACTATAGGCAAAGGCCTGAAATTTGGGGCAGAGGGGGACAGTCGATTACATCAACCCCAGTGCATAACTGGTTCTTATTTCATTGACCCCAAAAGGATGAAAGGTAAAGTTGAATTTGACAGAATTTGAACTCGGAATGAAAGGATGGACAAAACGCTGTTATGCATTTTGCCCAGCATGCTAACAATTTTGCCAGCTCACCACCTTAATAATAATAATAATAATAATAATAATAATAATAATAATAATAGTAATAATGATGATGATGATGATGATGATAATAACACTTTCTACAATAAGTACAAACCTGAAGGGGAGGAGGCTAGTTGATTACATCAACCTCAGTGTTCAATTGGGTATTTATTTAATTGACCCCGAAAGGATGAAAGGCAAAGTCGACCTCAGCAGAATTTGAACTCAGAACATAAAGACAGACGAAATACTGTTGGGTTTGTTTGTCTTGAGTGCAAAGGATGCTGCCAGTTCAGTGTCATTAATAATAACCCTTGCTTAAGGGCAACGAGTTGACAGAGTCGTTAGGATGCCGGGTGAAATGCTTAGCGGTATTTCGTCTGTCTTTACGTTCTGAGTTCAAATTCTGCTGAGGTCGACTTTGCCTTTCATCTTTTCGGGGTCGATAAAATAAGTACCAGTTATGCACTGGAGTCGATGTAATTGACTTAATCCCTTTGTCTGTCCTTGGTTGTCCCCTCTATGTTTTGCCTCTTGTGGCCAATAAAGGCATAAATAATACCCCTTCTACAAGACCTAAAATTTGGGGGAGGGGGACAAGTCATAAGTCATTTACATCAACCCCAGAACATATCTGGTACTTATTCTGTCAACATCTTACCCAAAAGCTGAAAAACAAAATCAGCCTTAGATAAGTTTTGAATTCAGAACACAAAACTTCGGATGAAATGCTGCTGAGCAATTTTGTCTGATGCAGTGACAACTCTGCTTCCTAATGACAATGCTTTCTGTCATTGGCATAAGGATGGGGGGGGGGTAGTCGATTACATTGACCCCTCGTCCTCCACTTACCCAGTGCTTGACTGAGACTTAATTTTATTGACCCCCAAAACAACGAAAACATAGATGACCTCAACAGCATTTGAACTCAGAACATCAAGAGCCACAGGAAATGCCACTGTGTTTTTAGTTTGGTATGTTAATGGTTCTTGCAGCTTGCAACCTTAACAACAACAACGATGATGATGATGATGATGATAAAGTACCCGGCAATGGCTCTCATGGTTCCTGATCTTAACTGACTGGAAGTGTTATCATGTACATTGCTTGGTCTTGGTATAAAAGATGGGCTACAGCAAATATTCTGCTCAATACCACAGATTTGCTTGTCACTTGTTTGACCTTAACCAGTTGAGCATGTCCTATGATAATAATAATGAATTCAAATTTTGTCACAAGGGCAGCTTGGGGGAGATGGTGATGCGTTGATTACATCAACCCAGTGTTCAACTGGTACTCTCTCTCTCTCTCCCTATATATTCGCTCTCCATTTTTTCCTCTTTCTGTCAAAGAGCTGGCTACTACAAGAACTCAATGGCAAGAAATTTCGAAATAAAACTGAATATACACAGATACAAACACACACACTTTTGGATCAGCCCAAGAAGACAAGTGTGCCACGCTATAAGACTGAACCCAGAACCATGTGGTTGGGAAGCAAGCTTCTTACCACAGCCTTTACTTCGCTGGAATTGTTTCAAGCCAAGTTTACTTTCATATTACATCGATACAACATGAGTATAGTGTTAGATAAATTTTATTTATTTCGTAGTGTGAACTAACACTCACACGTATGTGTGTGTTTATATATATATATATTCATGCCAACACACGAAAATCTCGGACCTTGAGCCACTCTGTTACTTCTGCTAAATATTAATACACACACCCACATAAATAAGTAACAAGGATACCTCCTTGTTACTAATTTACATTCTGTTCACCTAACTTGGAGCTGTGCGGACTATACCGAACTGGCAAGGTGCCTCAATTTAAGTACCTAATTCAACTGAATCTTAATTAGATACACAATACTAATAGGACATTACAAGTCTCGCATTTCTTTCTGCTTCATTTTTCTCAATATGCATTTTGGAACCTAAAAGTTAACAAATTCACTTAAGAGAAGCAATATTTAGCGATGTTGTCATGTCTATCACACAGAATCACCTCGATCGTCATCACCACCACCATCACAAGGACTGTGAGCGTTTTTACATCGCCACCGCCACCACCACCACCACCACCACCACCACTATTATCATAAGAACCGTTAGTGTTTACACCTCCCGCCATCACCACCATCAACACTGAACGCATTCACCGCCACCGTCTTCGCCACTGCACTATTATTAGATGAATGACGTACAGGGAGCGCTACCTGTCGAGTAATTAGAGAATGTTTTTGTGGACAAGGGCGAATAACTGTCTCCTTTCTCCTCCCCTTCATCTGTAGCACCGTGGAGTTGAAACATGGCTGTGTTCTGATGCTAATGATAGGACTTTCTATAGCATCCACCAAGAAAATATGGTAAAGTGGAACAGTTTTTCAGTTTTCTATCCTAATTCTTTGTCACGTCATAGTTTACGATTCCATGTATTCTGCACCAATGTCCGGTGGTGTGTCTGTTTATTGTGGCAGGTGAAGCTCCATGACGTCCAATCTGTCCCTTCCATTTCATAATAATAGCAGACGTCTGTTGTTTTATTCCCCCCCAAAACACAACTTTAAACTGCCTCACCTCATCGCACATTTGTTTATGTTGTCGATATTCATCCTACATTCATTGAGAAACATACTGCGCTCGGTGTTTACTGTTGGACTCCGATGGCAACTCATTCATCACCGACATCCTACAGTCACAACATCACACACACACACACATATATATAGACACACACGCACACACTTATGTAAACACATTTACATATAGCCACTCAGAATCACACCACAGTGTATCTATCTATCTACCTTATATATATGTGTGTGTGTGTGATGTTGGGGCATAGAGAGGTGTTTTTGCTTTTTGTTGCTCTTCATTATAATTGCTTTCATAACAATTTGAAAGAGCAGAATAAATTGTCATCTATCAAATAAACACACATACAGATAGATATATCCACACAACTACTTTACATATTCATACAAACATATATATATATACATACATTATATATATATATATATATATATATATATATAATGTATGTATGTATATATATATATACACACACACATACACTATTTCACTGATGGAATTCAATTCTACAACGTAGCGCCAACCATTTTCTTTCTACGATTTTGATTTTAAAATCTTTTTTCGCTTAATGTATGTTTTTTCTTTTATATATAAATATATATACGGAGAGAAATTGTCTTTTTAATGCGATATCCGAGTTAAGAGCTCTTTCATTCTTCGTGCATTATTTAGAAGTTTCTTCTTAAATCTCCCCCTCACAATGAATATATATACATATGTATGTATGTATTTATAAACACTGGTATATTATACACAGACGCACACGCACACACACATGCACTCACATATGTATATGTTTTTGCGAAAACCTTGATTGTAACACTTGCTTTTTCTGGATCATACAGATATTTATCAATAAATGTACACGTTCCATATACCTGATGAATATGGTAACCTAGCACGGCTCATTAATCTGTCTTCTTAAATTATTACAATTTTCCGCCAAATTGATGGAATAAATAAACGTTGAACATCGATAAATTGTTGGTTAAACTATCGATTGACAATAACGACTGGAACAGAGAGAAGTGGGGTTTTTTTCTTTCCATGATTGTAGTTATACTAAGGGGTCCGTTATCAACAGCTTGTTTATTTGTAATAATAATTAAAACACTTTAGACTTTATTAAAGTACAAATGATAAGACGAGAAACTATTCAATATCAGAGTCTCATTCTATGTCCAACGACCAGTGGGAGCAGTGAAGGTAATCGTATAGGAATCCTATCCAACTTTGGTCAAGAACAAAAGTAGAAACGTTGTAAATGTTACGGTTGGTTGATGTCAATTTCATACACAATGTTATATTTGTCAATGAAAAACGAAAAATCACTCCAATAATGGGAAATATGGTTATGAAGTTATTTAATTACTTGGTCGATAAATATCTTTTTTAAAGCAAGTCACATGTTTGTAAACTATTTGAAGAGCCATTTGAAAAACCAAAGTAATTTGGCTAAAGTCAGGACTCTCGAACAAGCCGACTGTTCTAGACACACGAAGTAGATTTATTTGCGATTTTTTTGGCTTGGTCTGAAGTTGTTAGCATCCGGTACGAAATTTCTGAAAATCAAGAAAAAAATTCATGATAGGAGTTAAGAAGTTTACCTCCCAACCACTTGATCTGGAGTTCAGTCCTAGTTAATGGCACCTTGAGCAAGTATCTTCTACTATAGCCTCAGGCTGACCAAAGCCTTGTGAGTGGGTTTGGTAAACAGAAACTGAAAGAAACCCATTGTGTATGTGTATATATATGTGTGTGTATGTGTTTTACTGTCTCTTGGTCCAGACATTGCATGAGCGTTATAAATGAGTGTTACTGCCGTACAAGTGGTATGATTCATTTCCAGCCTTCCATGAAGACACCTTCAGCTTTAGGGAAATACCTTGCTTGGATACAGCTGATGATTGGCTACAGGAAGTGCATCCGGCCATAGAAAATCTGCCTCAACAAATTCTGTCTGACTCATGCATGCATGGAAAATTGAATGTTAAGACAATGATTTTGTGTGTGTGCCTGGTTGTATTTGCGTCTCCTTGCTTTGACATTGCACAAAACTTGTAAAATGAACATAGTCATCATACAAGTGGTGTTCTTTTTATCCAGTCTTCCATGAAAACATGTCCAGCCATAGAAAATCTACCGAAATGAATTCTGTCTGAGCCAAACAAGCATAGAAAAATGATGCTAAAACAATGATAGTGATGATGACAATTACAATGTAAAATAAGGAAAAGAAAACAATGGCTGAGTCTGTTGTTGACTCCAAGGTATCAGAATACAGGATGCTACATCAACATCATGTTAAGATTTTACAAGGGATGTGATGGAAGTAATGAAAAATGATTAAAGAGAAATCGTTACAAGAAGACTATATATGAAGAGGGGTGGCTGATTATATTAGGAAAGAAGAAGGATCTAGGGTCTCCATTTAAGACACATCTGAAGGCATGTTTAGTAAGTCTCAGAGAATGTATTCATGCTTGAGCCAATAACAGTTGGTACCACTTGATGAAATCTGCATTCTGTTAGAGAGCAACACCTATCTTAAGGTTCCATTTTAATAGTGATGATATGCCTACATGGACAGACACGAAAATATTGATGTGTATTCCATTTAGAACAGTATCTGCTGTGAAAATAGTGAAGAAACTGTTACATCATCATCATCATCATCATCATCATCATCATCATCACTGTTTTCCATACTGACATGGGTTAGAAGAGCTGGTTCCAATTTCTTCTTTGGTACGATTAGATGCCAAGCCCCAATGTTTACTTTGGCATGGTTTCTATGACTAGATGCCCTTCCTAATGCCAACCGCTTTACGGCAGTGTACATTGTACCAGCACCAGTGAGTTGACCAAGTAATTTGCAAGACAACCCCTCAACAGGAAGGAGTCTAGTATTGAGGAAGTTGGCTCTGTGCCAGGCAATGAGACATTGGCACAATGAAATTGTCATGGAAGTATTCAGTGAAAACAGATATTGGTTGCTACCATGATATAGTACCACTAAGTTTTATACTATGACCTACCAAAGAGCAGCTTAAGGATGTAAATAAATGTAGTTGGAAGAAGTCCACTACAATATTCTATAACACTGTCAAACCCCCACCTCTTTCTCTCTCATCACACAAACCTCCACCTCTTTCTCTCTCATCACACAACCCCCCCACTTTCTCTCAGCAGACAACCCCCCACCTCTTTTTCCCTCATCAGACAAACCCCCCCCCACCTCTTTCTCTCTCATCTCTACTATATAATGGAATGTCTGAGTAAACAAGATGTTGGACTGCTAACTTAATGATTATAGGATCAATTCCTCTCTTGGAGTTTTATTATTTCTGGGTGGGACAGTTACCAAGGATCAACTGGGTCCTGTCCTTACATAAATATTTGCTTAAAGGTCTCAGGTGTGTCGAGGATGAATAGCTTACCTTAAGGTTTTAGCTCTGATTTTGTTTGTTGGTGTAATACGTATAGATTCAGATACATGTATACATACATGTGCGTGTATATATGTATGTATACATACATATGCATGTATGTATATGTGTGTGTAAGATACATATAATGAACCCTCGAGAGAGAGAATTGGAGAATGCTAAAGTAGGCATGGTATAGACATTCACAAAGTAATGCTCAGATAAATGAGAACTTAAAATTCCAGCTCCTTCATTCAAGACAGGTGGCTCCAATGTTGAAAGTCAGCCATAACAACAGTCTTTGTTGAGTAGGTCTGGAGGTAAAAAAGGGCAGATAAATGCAAGTAGGCTTAATGAATGCATTTACATGGAATTCAAATAAACAAATGGAATGATGTAATAGTCTTATCTTGACAGCTGTTTTGGATATTTGCTTCTACTTTTGGGGGGAGAAATGAGCTGTGCCTATGGCAACTGTAAGTCCTCTCAGATTGCAGAGATCAAAGTGATTAATGTTCTTGGCCTGGAGATTCTAAGTTGCATGTTGACAATACTTGGGTAGGTTAGAGAAATCTAAAGGGTGGTATCACCCTTATAAGGGTGAAAACTTCTTTACATGTGACATTTGATATATTTTATGTTGGACAGGTGCATGCTCTAACTTTCTCACATGTATTTCACATGCATCTTTACCATGTTTGTGTCACGTGCATGTATCTGTCTTTCTCCCCTCGATCTCTCCACCCTTCCCCCCTCCTCCTCCTCCCTCTCTCTCTCTCTCTCTCTCTCTCTCTCTCTCTCTCTCTCTCTCTCAGATTGACCGTTGGCTGAACACTATTCAATTTTTTTCTCTCCATGTTTTTCTCCTTGTCTCCGTATTCTTTCTGTTGAAGAGCGTAGCTCGAAACGTCAAAGATTTTCCGTATTCCTGAGCATCATGCTAATACATCCTTTTGTTATTTACACCACCTGTCCTCGTCTGTTGCTGTTTTTTCGTATATTCTCCCATATATATATATATATATATATATATATATATATATATATATACATATATATATATAGTTTATAACCATTTAAAAGAAGAGAACAAAATGGAGATTAGGAAGTTGATAATCGTTTATTATTAACAACAAATTGCTCATCTTCGCTTTTTACGGCCCTATTAATTAAAATAGCTATAAGAAGCGAAGGTGACCAATTTGTTAATAATAAACAATTATTAACTTCCTAATCTCCATTTTGTTCTCTTCTTTTAAATGGATATAAACTATATGCTTTATATATACCTATTATTTTGAGGAAATTCATTCCCCCAAAATACTAGGTATTGAACCAGTATTTCCATGGATGCAGCTATCCCTTCATGCGGTTAACATATCCTCCAATCAAATATTATATATATATATATATGGTCCTGCACTGCTAAATGAAAACCTTATGTATGTAGCAGTTTTACTTTTGCATTTCTTTTTTTTTTTTTTTTTTTTTTTTTTCCAGGTGTGAATACTAATTTCTGGAAGAATTGCTTCAATTCAAAGGTGCCAAGCTGGCAGAAACGTTAGCATACCAGGCGAAATGTTTAGTGGCATTTCGTCTGTCTTTACATTCTAAGTTCAACCTCCACTGAGGTCGACTTTACCTTTCATACTTTCAGAGTTGATAAATTAAGTACCAGTTGCATACTGGGGTGGATCTAATTGACTGACCCCCTCCCCAAAAGTTTCGGGCCTTGTGCCTAGAGTAGAAAAGATTACTTCAATTTAACAATACACTATGATTAAAAGGTAATATCTGTAGGTGTTGAAATTGAAATTTTCTTTTGTTCTGCTACAACAATGGTGCTGGATGTGGGAAACAGAAATTTAATCATTATTTGTCATAATTAATTATCTAATTATTTTTATTATTTGTTGAGATTTTCACCTCATAAATATTTATGATTTCATCATCACCATCATCATTATATTAAGCTGGCAGATTCATTGGGATGCTGCACAAACTGCTTAGTAACATTTCCTCTGTTGCTATGTTCTGAGTTCAAATTCTGCTGAGGTTGATTTTGCCTTTCGTCCCTCTAGGGTCAATGAAATAAGTACCAGTTGTGCACAGGGGTCAATGTAATTGACTCATCCTCCTCCCCACAAATTTCAGGCCTTGTGCCTAGAGTAGAAAGGATTGCTTTTGTTGTTATAATAGAAGACACTTGGCCAAGGTGTTGCAGAACGGGGTTGAGCATTTAGATATTATGATCCATGCCTTGGTCTTAATCAAGGAAAGGTTTGAGAATTGGAAATACTTCTAACCCTTTGCTCTCCTTTGTAGTCACAGGAGCCATGTGGAGGTTGACATTATCAGAAAAGCTCTCACCAAAATCACTCTCTATAAAATTTAAGTGCAAGGTTTCATCAGAAGTTCTATTATTATTATTATTATTATTATTATTATTATTAAAGCAGGGAGCTGGCAGAATCAATGAAATGCTTAGTGGTATTTCGGCCATAACTACATTCTGAATTCAAATTCCGCCCAGGTCAGCTTTGCCTTTCATCCTTTCAGAGTCGGTAAAATAAGTACCAGTTGCATACTGGGGTCGATCTAATCAACTTAACCCTCTCCCCTCAAATTGCTGGCCTTGTACCAAAATTTGAAATCATTTTTATTATTATCATCATCATCATATGAAAACTCACAGCTTATTTTGCTGGGTGTGATAGAATGTGTCAGCTGTCCACAGCCAGCGGACTAGGGTGACACTTGTTTACTGGTCCTGCTTCAAGAACCCCCGCAATGAATTCTTGCAGTCAATTATTATTATTATTAATAATAGTTCAACTTGTCAACATTATTTTATTTCTGACAGATTGTTTTTCCATCAAATAATTCCAGTAGATTTTCCCCGTTTGTCATATAATTTTGTCAAGTATTTCTCTTCACAATATTTCACAAATCTAGGCTAAAAAGAAATCTACTTTGTAGACTACTGAAAGAAAAGTAGCCCACTTGGTTGAAATTTTCTGAAATGGAATCAGATGCACAAATAATATTCATTCTCCACTAAATGCAGGAACAAAACAAAATCATGACAAATTGAGAAACATATTTTCTATGTACCAAGAAACCATTATTAACCTACAACCTAATCCAAATGTATTTGAGTTGGAACACAAAATTTGTTGCAAAATCTGTTCTTGTTAAAGCTGTCCACTTTCCATGCTGGCATGGGTTGGACGATTTGACTGAGCACTGGTGAGCCAGAAGGCTGCACAACACTCATTCTGATCTGGCAAACTTTCTACAGCTGGATGCCCTTCCTAACGCCAACCACTCTGAGAGTGTAGTCTGTTATAATAAACTTGATTGTGTATTTATATGTAAGTATATCTATTTTTTTTTTTTTTTTCGCTGTCCCACTAAAGTGTTCTGGTAGTGGAAGGGAAACAGAAGAAAGGAAGATAAACTGGCATTGTAGGTGATTAAGACTCATTCATAGACTTTGAAATATTTTCCATCTTTAGTTCTGCTCTTCAAAATTCAAGCTGCAAAAGTTAATCGGAACAACAAAAGTAAAAAAAAACAACCTCTTCCAAGTACACAAACACATCATACATAGACACCTGTGAGAGACAATTATACTCACACACATGTAATATATATTTCTTTTCTGCTAAATTAGGCATTTATTATATCTATTGTTTACATAAATTTTTTATCATGAAGTTCACTGTTAAACTCCTTTTAGGGATGAAAATTTTCAAACTCTTTGAATTCAATTCTTGAAAGAATTTTCATAAAAAAAACCTATTATCCTCACTAAGTCAAGTATGTATCTATATCAGTGGTAGGGTGTGTGTGTGTTTATTTCATTTTAATTTGAGCTTATTTATTTTAAAATGCTGTCATTTTTGACAGAATGGGTTTACTAGGCCAATAGGAATATTTTTTTACACTATTATTGATGATGATGATGATTGAATTATATTAAAAATATCAAATTCAAAGCTATTTGTGACAAATTTCAGATAAATATAAAATAAAAGAAAGTTTGTGTAAAGTGTCAAATCAACCACAGAGAAACTCAGAAAAATATTGTTCACATAAGGGGGAAAAAATGTTATTCATGTAGAAAAATAAATCTTTTTATAAATGTATATGTGACATCAAATGAAAATGGTAATAATAATAATAATAATAATAATAATAATAATAATCCTTTCTACAGTCAAACTGTCCAACCCATGCCAGCATGGAAAGAGGACGTTAAACGACGATGATGATGATGATGATTGTTTTGACTTAATCATGCATCATACCGTTGAGATTTTGATGATGTGACTCTTTATTTTGAGAATGACATTGTAGGGGAGGTGTGAGAGGTCAGATCTGGTGAGTTTGAACATAAAACAGGTAGAATAATTAGATCAGATATGGCTGGTTTAAATGACAAAGGGTTTGGCAGTGTTGTTGTTGTTGTTTGGGAGAAATATCTTCCATGTGAGAAACAAAATTTAACCTCACTTTAGAAAGAACTTTCCAGCATTATGACAGGTATACCTCTGGCTGTGAGTTAGGATTTAGTGATGTTATTCATTCATAATTATATATATAAATGATTTAGTTAGAGAAAGAGAGCTTTAACTTGGAGAAAATAATCAGAGAGAAATAACAGTGTTATTTGTAGACACCAGTGATGTATTTGGTATTAAGATTTATTGATTCTGAGCAGGTGTAGACTGGTTGTATATTTGATCATTACATCAATGCTTTCGTTAGTGAGAGTCCCACAAACCTTTTATAAGCAAAGTCCATTGAGTATTTTCTTCAACATTTTCCTAATGAAATTTTTGTCCAGATAATCCATGAGGTTTGCCTGTGAACATGGCATTACATCAGTAGAGGAGATGAAGGGACACTTCAGAATGCTTTTTTCTGATAATAGTTGTGCAACTAACCAAGTTACAGAGGCTAACTGCAAAACAGATCAACATATTGCAAATATGTGTGACTATACTTCCGTATAATCAACTTACTTGTATTCAACCTACTTCGGCAAGTAAAAGTGACATGACAACAGGTAACAACCACATTCTCAATTATGTACATCAACAGTGAGTATCACATCATATCAGCCAGTTTTATCCAAATTCATGCACTGATTATGTTTTAATGACTTTTATACTGGTCTCACAGCATTTCATCAAAATCTCTCTTATTTCTAATGGGATTGAGAGAACGACAGGAATTCAAAAGCTCGTAAATTCAGTGCCAAGATACAATGAATTATTCTATAAACTGGAGGGTGGGTAAAACTTGGGCATATCAGTTTAAAAAATGATTATTTAACAGTTTGAGTTAATAGAAGACTCACAAAATTTATTCCTGATAAATATACCTTTTGCTCTTTACAAGTACAAATGAATGTCATTTAAAATTTTCCAGTTAATGAAATGTTATCAGTATTAGAGCATTGTGCTCTGTATGTGGATGATACCATTGTTACCATGGCAACAGATGAAGAATATTTGAATAATTTAAAAATAATATTTTATCAGTTAAATAGTCATGACTTGAAATGTCAATTTAACAAACAAACAAACAAACAAAAAAGGTACTATTTAAAGTAAGGATTGTTGCTGAAGTTTTGATGAGTTGAACGGTCAAGTGATTAATTGAAGACACAAGTCTCGCATTACTACAGAAATTTGCCAGTCGTTTTGGCAGCAGATGCATCACGGTTGCACTTCTGTGACAACATCAAAGCGGAGTTGAGCATTGATTGGTTCATTTGTGTAAAATATTGAATGCGTATCAACATTGATGGTTGCAAATAGATAATTACCAATTATATCTGACCTTCACCAATTTAATGGATTCATATATGGGTAACATTTTGAATTAATCACTGATCACATGCTGCTAATAATAATACACACATATTTCTCTCATCAGAGATGTATATACCAGTATATATACATCTCAGTATATACCAGTGTATACATCTCAGTATATACCAGTGTTTACATCTCAGTATATACCAGTGTATACATCTCAGTATATACCAGTATATACATCTCAGTATATACCAGTGTATACATCTCAGTATATACCAGTATATACATCTCAGTATATACCAGTGTTTACATCTCAGTATATACCAGTGTATACATCTCAGTATATACCAGTATATACATCTCAGCCGCTGCATGGTTGGGCAATGTTATTGGTGTCATACAAATATATTTAGTATGGTGAAACAAGGAATTGCTAATGGATTATGAAGACTGCCAATTCAACCTCTTTTACTTTTGCAAGTCATTGGACTGCAGCCATGCTAGAGCACTATCTTGTGGGGTTAGTCGAATAAATGGACCCCAGTACTTATTTTAAGTTTGGTACTTACTTTGTCAGCTTCTTTAACCGAACCACTATGTTACAGAGATGTAAACAAACCAACACCAGTTGTCAAGCTGTGGGAGGACAAACACAAAAACATACACACACCCATACACTTGACAGGCTTCCACACAGTTTCCATCTACCAAATTTACTCACAAGACATTGGTTCACCTAGAGCTATAGTTGCAGACATTTGCTTGAGGTGCCGTGCTGCAGGACTGAGCTTAATCACACACTCGGCTGATTTTAATGTAAGTCATGGAATTCATTTTGCATCCGGATTTGAACGACATGGAAGTTATGAATGGAAATGTCAGTCACTGCCAAAGAAATGGAATCAGTCCTGAAATTGTCATCATTACCATCATCATCATCATCGTCATTTAACATCGTTAATGGTTGGCCAGGAAACCTAAATAGGGAAGACAAACATCTCCGAAAATGCGGGATAAAAAGTGATGCAATTAATTATCCTGGGAGTTTATTAGTTTTGGAGTCCGATTTTTATAGAGTAATTAATTCTAAAAATATTACAAAATAAAAAGTCTTACTCAACAAAATGAAATTTGTAAGAGCCATGGCCTGAATGAAACAAATCAGTCCTAGATACGACAATTGGTTTGATGTAGAGATGTCATAGACAAGTCATATGCACCATGTTGATTAATTGCTAACGAACTTGATAAAACATCTGGACCACAGCAACAAATCCATATCAGCAATGCTGGACCAATGGCATTTTGTCATTGATTCAGTCTCAGAATTTCCATATGTTACATCGTCATTGTCGTCATCGTCATCATCATCATCATTAATGTGTTAATGTTCACTTTTCCATATTTGCATGGGTCAGATTGAATTCACAGAGGCAGATTTTCAATGTCTGGATGTCCTTCCTGTCGCTAACTCTCACTTGTTTCCAAGTAATGTTCTATTTCCCCATGACTGGACAGGTTTCCACAGAAGGAAATGAACGACACTGCTTGTATGAGAGTGACACTCGTTTACAACTATCACACAATGTCAAGACAAGGTCATGCACACACACACATGCACACATGTGCATGGGCTCACACACACACACGCATGCACACGCACACACAATGATTACTTCACCTTCACAGATGATTGCTGTCATTTTGTGCTTCCTCATTGACATTGGCATTTCTGACTCTCCATTCATGACCTCTCAGATGACTGTTCAGTCCTGTTACAGACCTAATCGACTGGTTAAGTATGCACACATTGCCATTCTTCTTCCATTGCTCTAGAACTTTGAGTAGATGCAATGACAAATGAGGTCAACATAAAGAGACGTCTCTGCCTTATTGGATTATTGCAAAACACCAGGTACCCCTTTCTCTGAGTCTCTACGATTAGTACAGAGTGACAGGCGGAACTGAGATGACCTGTGAGCATGTGAAATCAATGGTTTTGAATCAATTTGTTCCACTTTTAGATGGATGCTATGACAGCCATTTGGGGATCTCTCACTCCCAGTAATGTTCTATTTCCCCATGACTGGAAATGAATGACACTGCTTGTATGACAGTGACAAGTCATTGTTTAACGTCTGCTTTCCATGCTAGCATGGGTTGGACGATTTGACTGAGGACTGGTGAACCAGATGGCTACACCAGGCTCTAATCGGATTTGAATGAGTTTCTACAGCTGGATGTCCTTCCTAACGCCAACCACTCCGAGAGTGTAGTATATAATACACACACACACACACACACACACACACACACACACACACACACACACACAAAACAAGATAGGAATCTGGAAAATTTTTTGGTATTTATTCACAAGACAGCTAACTAATAATGAAGCATTTAACCATAAAATATTCACCATTGAAAGACTGTCTGAAAGAATTAGATCCAACAGTGGAAGTCAATTTAAACAACAAATTTTCAATTAGATGGACATTCAACATTTCACTTCAGAGCACTTTGTTCAAACATTCACAAAAGGAATTTGTTAAACCTGCCACGGAAAGCATTCTTTGGTGGAATGACAGTTGGAAAACTGCGAGCAGAAGTAGTGTTGCCTGGTCATTATTATCACTGCCAAACTATAATCAAATGGAGGATGCACAGACAAAAGGTTCCTACAAATTATATATTGAATGATCAGTATTTGTCAGGGATTGTTGAAACAAAACTAAATGGTTTTGTGACACAATTATGAAGACGGTCAAATGGTGTCCTTAATTGAAACAGACAAGAGTCAATGGAAGCAGCACCAGAATCTGATTCCGGTATGAGATTTTCTGGGTCTATTGTTGACCAAACACAACCTGTGCATAGGAATCAATATCTTGTAAATATATGTAAAAACATCCATGTATAATCAATTTTACCTGTATTCAGCCTAATTGGACAAGATGGAAATGACATGACATGAGGGAGAAATCACATTCACAACGTACACCAACAATCGTTATATCATACCACAGTAAGTTTTATCCACATTCATGCAATGGTTACATTTTATGAATTGTAAACAGGTGTAAAAGCATTCCATCAAGATCTTTAGTTTATAAGAGGATGGAGAGAGTACAGAGAAAGTACAGCAGTACTTTAAGAGTTAATAGAGTGAGAAAGATCAGCACCCAGTAGATGTTCTGCATTTCATGTCATCTGATTTCTTTGTTTGAAACAGCAAATCAGAGCATGTGGTTCAAACGTTCAGACAAGAAATTTGGAAGAAAAAATGCCATGGAAAGCATTCATTAGTGGAAGGACAATAAAATGTTTCTTTTCTTTTCTTCTTCTTCTGTCAAGCAAACATTTGCTCCATGAATATTTACTGCACAAAAATTGATAAGACAACTTGCCAATCGTAGCCACTTGCCAATCTCGATATAGAGGCAATATCACAATTGCCACTCTGACTATATATAGACTCAGCAGATGGGGACCAACATCTCTACAATACATGCCATCATTGCTGAAATGACTAAAGCAAACAGTTTGTTGTCTTTGAGATTATGTGTTCAAATTTTATTGTTGTATGAAATTTACTATATTTTATTTTTTCACATTATATGCCAATCATTAGAATTCATTATTAGATTGAAATTAGAAGTGACCATTAACATATCTGATCATTCAATGTGTTTTACCATCATCATCATCATCGTCATCAATTTATGTCCTGCTCCCTGGGTAGCTGTATTTAACAAGAATTGTGGGTCTTATTATAACATCATCTTTACTCTCTTCGCTGATCAAGAGCTATTCAACTTGTTGAAGCCTTACTACACACACACATATATATAATCATCCTCATTGTCATCATTTAATGTCTGTTTTCCGTGCTGGCATGGGTTGGATGGCTTGACAGGAACTGGTAAAGCCAGGGGTTGCCTCAGGTGCCATAGTCCAATTTGGCTTGGTTTCTATGACTGGGTGCCCTTCTTTACACCAACCACACCACAGAGTGTACTAGGTGCTTTTTATGTGGCACCATTACAGGTGTTTTTTTTAAATGGCACCAGCACCCACACCAGTCCTTTGTACGTGGCACCTTGGTTTTAGAATTTCAATTTTGTTGTGGTGGGCAGCTCTTCTTGAGTATAACAATGCGCCACATATCTCGGTCCTCTGTCATCCGTTTCGTAAGATTCAACATTTTGAGATCAGCCTTCAAAACATCATCCCATGTTTTCCTGGGTCTCTCTCTTCCACAACTTTCCTTTTACTTTAAGTGATCATCAGTCATACATACATATACATATAATTTTTGCATGTATATATATTTCTGTGTTTACATATATGTTTATGTAACTTGTTAAGGCCATCTCTACAGATTTTCCATGTCAATGACTTTCCTGCAAGTCATTGATATCATGTAACTATTATTGCTGTTCACAACAATGGGGTAGATCGTGTGGCACTTGCATTTGAACTGCAATGCTGCATAGAAGTGAAACGTGGGCCTTGAGTGTAGAAAACCTTGCAAAGAGGCTAGAAGGGAATGGAACAAGGATGCTCTGTTGGATGTGCATTGTTAGTGTGCATGAATGCCAGAATACAAGTGTACTGCGAGGAAAACTTGGGCATCAGAAGAATGAAGTGCTGTGTGCAAAAGAGAAGACTGTATTAATAGGGGCCTGGGGTACATATGAATGATGATAGTTGCATGAAGAGGTGCCAGGAATTCAATGGAACTTGTGGAAGGCTGAGACGAAGGACAACTTGGGATGAAGCAGTTAAGGCTGATCTGAAGATGCTGCCACTCGTGGAGGGGAGGACAAAGGACTATTGTTTTGCAATTTGTAGTATTGCAGAAAGCAAACACAAAAATAGTGTTTAGAGATTGGGGGACCTTGTGCTCTGCCAAGTGTACATCGTACATCTTGCTGTCTCCCTCTACTCACATCACTCTATTGCTCACCCTTGCTCCTCTTTTAAACCAGTTTCTCTCTTTCTCCTACCACCAGTACTGACTGCATCATTCTCATCACTCTGACTCCTTCACCCTTTACTAGGCCTGTATATTGGAGACTGCATTGGTCCACCCTCTCCTTTCACCTGACCTGTGTATAAGAAACTGCATTGGTCCACCATTCCATTTTCCCTCGACCTGTATATCAAAGACTTCATTAAACCATTCTGTAATTCCTTCTTTCTAGTGCATCTGTTTGGCTTCTTTTGCCCTTCTGATTTACCAGCCATCATTCTCTCCTCCCCCAGGGCCATTTCTATTACCACCCATCCATACCTTTGGCCCCTCAGTTAATGTCATTCCCTACCCAACCCCACCACAAATTATCACCTACATCATATTACTGCTCCTTTCACCCAACTTCCATTGTCTTTCTGATATCATTGCTCTCCCTCTCTCTCTTCTAATATTATGTCTGGCCACTCCAGCAGCAAATGCACATGCCCCAGGTTATTGAGTACTCTCAGCACTTACACAGCTGCTCCACCTCCACTTACTGCTAGTATTGCTCTCCCAAAACAATCTATGTCTCCCCCCCTTGGTCTGCATGTCTTTAAATCACTGAATACTCTCTATGTTACCTGTGTACAAGCCCCCCCCCCCCCGAAGTAGTCCTACAATGGTAAGGAGACCGATTGCTCTCCCTCAAGAGTAACTGGTGAGTGAGGACAACCACTCTAATGCTGGCATCCACAACATGTGCTCAGTACATACTGTTATTAAATGGCTGGCAATGGAGTGGAGAGCATGTAAGGTTCTGAAGTCTCTTTATCCAACCTGTCTGCTTATTGGCCTGTGATAGGAAGGGTATCTAGCTGTAGAGACCAAGTCAAAAGCCATGTATGAGCACCAGTCTAGAGAAACACCAGCTCACAATAATAAGGGATGACTCAGACCGTGGACAAACTGCTCAACCCACGCCAGCAGAGAAGGCCACATGTACAATTGATGACGATGAGGATATGTGTGTGTGTTTGTGAGTATGTATGTATCTGCGCGCACGCGTAAATATATATAGATATATTTACACACACACATATATTACATATTACATATAAAATGTATATATATATATATATATATATATATATATATATATATAAAATGTGTGTATATATATATATATATATATATATATATACATACATATACGCGCACACACGTAAGTATATATGCGTATGTGTGTGTACTTTATACATAATTAACTGCATAACATTTCATGATCATAGGTTTACATTAACGAAAGACAAGTGTTATTGATTTCTCCAGTGTATCCATGGGGTAGGTGTAAAGTAGCTACGACCAGGATTCGAACGTGGATCATACACTCCTTTTCACCAGGTGTGTATCGCCGCCGTTACGGTCATCTCTGCGTAAAGATATTGCACGCACGTTAATATACACACAACCGCGTAATCGTCTGTCAGTACCCAACCCTTATAAATAGTCACACACACACGGCATAAATTTAATTACATTTTGAACTATATTTACTACACTACAGTCTGACATATATATATATATATATATATATATATATATATATATATATATATATATATATACATACATGCTAGTGTGACATACATATACATAAACATATATGTGTACACACACATATGCGTGTGTATATATATATGTGTGTGTGCACATCTATCATTTATCTGTCCACATATATGTTATATGCAAGCACACACATACATACACACAGACACATGCATACACAGTGTGACACACTGACAGTATGCTAGTTCTACCAGTCGAACTCTCTCCCCTTCCCCCCTCTCTATGTCCAAGTGGTCTTTTCTCTCATATACGCAACTCTCCTCCTCCTCCTCCAACCACTACCGCCACTACCTCGACAATCTCTTCTCTCACCGCTACTACCTTTTTCCCTACTTCTCTCCACGTTATGTCCGTTCCGTTTCTCAGCTGTCTCTGGAATACTGTAAGTTATCCATCTCTCTTTACATGTCTATACATACATGCATACATCTATCTATATATATATGTGTGTGTGTATAGGTCTGTCTCTGAATATACACTCTGTCTTTTCTCATTGGCACCACCGACTGACGCTGTCAGAACACAATATTGACGTTTTTCTTCTTTTCCTTTTCGTTTTATCTCTTCACGTTTCTCAAAGAATCTTGTGAGAGATCGAGATTTTAACAATCATCTTGAGTTCATCTGTGTGTATGTGTATGTCTGTGTGCCTATCTATCTATCTATCTATCTATCTATCTATGAATGTATGAGTACAGATGTTTGCGTCGATGCCACACATGTATACAGGCAACTGTTTCTTTTCGTGTTATTTCCCCATCTTATTTCCTCCTGAACTCTTTTCTTAATATCTGCATCCACCGTAAAGTGTGTTTTATAGCTGTTGTTGACATAATCTCTGTTTGGTCCTCTTAATCCCGCCCATTTTAGTAGGCATTGCTATATCTCCTCTACCTTATGCACACGCAAATATGCATACATATACGCACACACACACACACACACACACACACTCATACATAGAGACTCTCTCTTTCACACACACACTTTTTCCCCCCAGTTTGTTTATTTCCCGATTTAGTGATCTTGCTATTAACGTCTTGTCGTTTCCAGTCCGGCTTCCTCTCTCCAACCCCCCACCCCCACCCGCCACTGTTGCATCCATTTTCGAGTTAATTGGACACCAATGTTTATACATTAACAACCTTTTGTTTTCTTCTTTCCATTCCGACGGTTTGTTTTATTGTCATATAAAAAAATATATATATGTCTTATGTCTATCTGAGAAAATATTTCCGCCCCCACGCTGGTGATTTTCATTACTGAGAACAACCATGACGAATGCTCGACAGAAAGAACGTCGTTAATGGTCATCTTGTGATCTAGATTCTCTCTCTCTCGACAATAATGCAATTTGACAATGGTTGATACGTATGTACGTGATACACGCACCAACACATTTGCTTAGTGCTACTGTTAGACTCTTCAACACACACCTATGACATTTTTGCTGCTTACCTCCACATTTCTACCTGCTTGTCACTATGTATTTTAATCCCCCCACTTGATTATATAAAACCGTCCCTCTCACCCTCACCTCTCTCTGTTAAGACAACTAGGTTAGGACTTTTCTTCAAGTACATCTCTCCGCTGGTGTTGACCAGGTCGTGATATAAATATGTGTACTAATAATGACCAACAACCACTCGCCGCCACCTTCCACTCCTTTTTACTTCACTTTCAAAACAACTGTATCATTTTGTTGAGCTCTAGTCATGCATATATATATATATATATATATATATATATATATATATATATAATGTACGTACGTGTGTGTTTATACTTACACGCACTTGCGCACACATACAGTCACCTCCTAATCTTTTTACTGAGTCAAACGAACGTACGACCGACTATCCACTTGTTATTAAAAGAAGGTCTGTCAATTGTTTTCTCCTTGCTTATGTATTTCTGAATCATATCGAAGTTAAAGGACGACATCAATGTGTTTGTACATTTAAAATGCGTTTTGTATATATATATATATATATATATATATATATATATATATATATATATATATATATATATATATATATATATATATATATGTGTGTGTGTGTGTATATCAAAAAAGCAACTCCTCAACACCGCTCATGTCTGATCGTCGTCACATCATAGATTTTCATTCTGATCAAATTGTAACTATTTACAAATTCAAATATGTAATGAAGCTGTTTAAAAAGCAACTCGATCGCTTTACAAATTTCAACAATAACCACTTTCACTGACACAATTAACGGCTGATTTATTATTTAGTCTTGTTTATTTTTTAATTTCAACTGCTTTTTGTTATTGTTTTCATTTGATTAGAGGTAAATTTTTAATGTTTCCTATGAAATAGCTGTCTCTAGAGACAGTCTACACGTATCTCTAGTTAACCGGCTGTTAATTGCCTTTGCTGTTATGATTCCGTACGAAAAATACTATTCAGCTTGCTGTTTGTGTCAGCTCTACAATCGATATCTTCTCTACGTTTCTTTCTATATTTCTCCACTGAACATTTTGTTAAACTATAGTCAATTCATTTCATCTCCTATCATTTGTTCACTAAATTGTCTGGAAAACTTTCTCTTCTCAGTCTATTTACGGTGGTAATGGATTGATTAAATTGTTATATATATATATATATATATATATATATATATATATATGAGAGAGAGAGAGAGAGGAGGCGGTTGGAAGGTGATGTGTTGTAGCATACGCATTTTGTGTTGGAAACTACCTGTAAAGTTGGCTAGAAATAGACATTTTAAAATATAATGTTCGTCTTAATCCGGTGTTTTTCAACCCGTTTTTCTTCATGTCAATACCCCCTAAGTCATCTATGTAACAGTTCAAGTGATATGTATCTTAATGTCTAGTCCCCTTAATTTTCGTTTACTGCTTTACAACTTTATAGAACACTTATAAATAAAAAAAAACAACTGCTACGAATCTCCCCCATACACCTTACTCAAGCAGCTATCTGTCCCATTAAAATAGAATAGACTTGTCCAATCCCTAAAGCTTTTAGTTCCTGTTTGTCCACGACTTGTAGGTGATTCAGTAGCGTTCACATGTATGCTTACTAACGTGAGTACTAACCAGTGCCCTCTAGTGGAGAACATGCATACCAAAGATCAGAGAGAACTCCAGCTTTCATCATCTTTAATCATTAACAGCTTCAGGTTGCTAGGTAACTAGTATCAGGTTATCTACGACCACTCCTCGGTCATGTTCTGTTCGGTTGGGAGTGGGTTATTCTCTGTCGTGTACAGACATGCTATGGTGTAGTATTTGGAACGTTTACTTTGGCTGGGTCTGTCTGACGAGAAGGCCATCACAATAGCGATTGTTAACTACAAAGGTGGTTCTTTTAACAACTGTTTGTTGCAGTAACTCAGTTTTTCCTATCCTCTTCAGAAAGGATCAAAATTAAAAAAAAACGAAAATATATAAAAAAAAAAGCTGGGTCTAAACTTCCTCCAAATCACTAACCT
This sequence comes from Octopus bimaculoides, assembly GCF_046866305.1. Taxonomy (NCBI): domain Eukaryota; kingdom Metazoa; phylum Mollusca; class Cephalopoda; order Octopoda; family Octopodidae; genus Octopus; species Octopus bimaculoides. The sequence goes on along the minus strand of NC_142937.1, from coordinate 94,883,778 downwards.
CTCTCGTTATGCTTCAGTGGGGAAAATTTGTGTACTTTAATCAGAAGTGTCACAAGATACATCAAATCTAGTGTTGCTGTCAACATCCCAGATAATGAGACTGTTATTGAATACCAGGCACAGAAATATCTTGTAATATCAAGCATCAATGAATATCAACAACATAGATTTTCTTCTTCAAAGTTCAGCCTGCTGGGGATTTTCATTGCCTGGAATCTTTCTGCTCTCTTCTTTGATTCAGTCTTTCATCTTCAGCAGTCTTCCTTCCATGTTACAGATTTCTGACTGTAGGTTTGGTTAGATTGTTGCTCACATTTCTCTAGTTGGTCATCAACTTCCTGTTCTCATCGACCAAAGTGTGTGATGCAGGTCATGTATTTCCTATATATCCAAGTGAGGTTGTCTTGTGTTCTTCTCTTCCACTGCAGCCAAGTTAGTTCACCACCACTGCCAATGGTTTTAGGCAATCATACCAGTTCCAGCACTTATGTCAGTTACTGTTCATAAAGGGACACAACATAAACCTCAGTTCTTGGATTGGTATAAACATAAACTCAGGCATACATACACAGGGCAACCTCACTGGTGCTGGTGTCACAATAAAATGCACCCAGGACACTCTGAAGAGTAAGTTAGTGAATGAGTGGAGACATTGTAGGATTGAGAAAACACTTTAATCGTATTTACATTTTACTGATATTTGTCCTCATCTTGTTTGTTGTTAACACAACGTTTCAGCTGATACACCCTCCGGCCTTCATCAGGTGTCTTGGGGAAATTTGAACCTGGGTTCTCATTCCTTGGGTATTTTTCGATGTTATTATTATTATTATTATTATTATTATTATTATTATTATTATTATTCAGGTCTCTGCCTGGAATGGAACTCGGAATTTTGGGGTTAGTAGCCTGTGCTCTTAACCACTATGCCATATGCGTAGTACTTGACTACAGGAGGTAGAGTAATATGCTTTATTATTATCAAAGCTTCAAAAACATCTCAAAAATATCACAAAAAACTGCTACTCAGAGTTTCACATTCCCGTTCATCAGACAGTTTAGATTGAAAACTGTCCAATGAAGGGGAACGTGAAACTCTGAGTAGCAGTTTAGTGTGATGTTTTTGCAGCTTTAATAATAATAAGTACCGTTCTGTTGACTCCTGAATACATCCACCATTTGGCAGGTCTTGTATTTCATCCGACAAGATATCCAAATTCATTTTACTCATCAAACTGGCTTGGTAGTATTGCCTCTTTAGTTTCCAACAAATTGTATTGGTTTACATGTCATGTTATCAGCAGCACTCAATATAACCTTGCTTGGAAACAGGAAGAGCATCAGATTGTACAGAATTTGCCTCTCTGAATTCCAGCTGAACCTTGGAGAATTTGAGTCAAAATCACAATGAGGATATAATTTGGTGCTCTGGCGTGGCTGTGTGGTTAAGAGGTTCACTTCATGATTGTATGGCTTCAGGTTCAGTCCCAATGTATAGCACCTTTGGTAAATGTCTTCTACAATATCCCCAGTTAGAATAATGTCTTGCAAGTGAATTTGTTAGATGGAAACTGTAGGAAACTCATCATATAAGTCTGTGAAGTTGTTACCTTGATATTTAAGATTGTGACTCTTTCAAATGACATCGCATCTACCTTAGTGTAACTATTTTCTCACACAGTTTTTTGTAATCAAATATTTGAATACTCAAAAAGTAAGGATGTCTTTTGTTTTTCTGTGAATTCTTCCTATATATATATATGTGTGTGTGTGTCTGTTTGTCTCCCCCCCCTCCCAACATCGCTTGAGATGCGATGCTTGTGTGTTTACATCCCCATAACCTAGGGGTTCGGCAAAAAGAGATTCCTAGAGAGGAATCTTTTACTTGTTTCAGTCATTGGACTGTAGCCATGCTAGGGCATTGACCTGAAGTGTTTTAGTCAGGCAAAAATCACAGCCCCATGCACAATACTTATTCCATAAAAGTCTGGTACCTATTCCATTGGCCTTTTTTTTACCAAATCGCTAAGTTACAGGGGCATAAACAAACCAGCATTAGTTGTCAAATGGTGCCAGGGACAAACATGGACAGAAACACGCACACACACGACAGGCTTCCACAGTGCAATGGTTGTCCCAGGGCTGTAGTGGAAGACACTTGCCCAGAGTGCCATGCAATGGGACTGAACCCCAAACCATGTGATTGCCAAGTGAGCTTCTTATCCTGCGCCTGTTAGGTGGAGGAATATTTCCTAGTCCTTCCATTTCTTAACTTTCACATTTAATATTAGGGTTAAACATTTCATCTAATTAAGCAGGGTGGTGGAGTGGGTGGGAGGGGCTGTAGACATCTCGTGTATCTTATTTTGCTTGTACTAAGTCGCTTGAGCCAATGCTTTTATTGTTGTTGTATCGTTTTATCTATCTCAATGTTGCAGCTGTTTTGTAATGTTATCTCCAGTGAAATCTTAGCAGTGACTTTTGATTTCTAGAACACAACAACTAACACAGATATTCTGCTGTCTTGTTATGGCGTACACTTTCATTATACTTAAACCACTTTTGTTATGCTTTAGACAACTAGTCAGTGTACTGTTGCTATCAACTGTTGCACAATGGCACTTTGCACCTATGAAATTCAAATGCTCTGTGTGTGTGTGTGTGTGTGTGTGTGTGTGTGTGTGTGTGTGTGTGTGTGTGTGTGTGTGTGTGTGTTTTCAAAACACTGTTTACATGGGTATTCATTTCACTTTAAAAATGTAATTTTAGTAGTCTAATTTAGTTCAGTGTATATACTTCAATATAACTGAAACTTTAGTTTATAATTGTGTGTGTGTGTATATATATATATATATATATATATACATATACACATAGGCGCAGGAGTGGTTGCTTACCAACCACATGGTTCCAGGTTCAGTCGCACTGCATAGCACCTTGGGCAAGTGTCTTCTTCTGTAGCCTCGGGCTGACCAAAGCCTTGTGAGTGGAAACTGAAAGAAGCCCGTCATATGTATGTATAGAGATCACTAGCCACTACACCTTTATTTTCTCTCCTTGTTTCTTTCCGTATTCCTTTCTGTGGAAGAGCGTAGGCTCAAAACGTTAAAGACTTCTTCACTTCCCGACCATTAAACTAATACATCTGTTTGTTGTCTACACCACCTGTCTTTTTTTTTGTTTTACTGTGAATTCTCCCTATATATATATATATATATGTGTGTGTGTGTTTGTCCCCCCCCCCCCCAACATCGCTTGACATGTGATGCTTGTGTGTTTACATCCCCGTAACCTAGGGGTTCAGCAAAAAGAGACTGATAGAATAAGTATTAGGCTTACAAAGAATAAGTACTGGGGTCGATTTACTCGACTAAAAGGTGGTGCTCCAGCATGGCCGCAGTCAAATGACTGAAACAAGTAAAAGAATAAAAGAATATATATATATAAAGTGAGAGAGAGAGAGAGAGGCAGACATACTACCTGTTGTAGTAAGTGAAACCGTTGTGCTGATATATTGGCCAACTGACCTATTTCCAGTAGAGACATATAAACTCATCCGTCATGGCTGGAATGTCTTCTCACATAGATACAACAAGACTCTGCTTGATTAGTTGTATTCTTTGAAAAGATGACTATTGTCAGTTAAACTCTGCTGCACATTGCTTGTTATAAATGCTGTGATGCAGAGGATTGATTATCTCTGATTGGAATACAGGTGCCAGTTAGAAGGGTTACTCGAGAAATTATAGAAATTATCCGCAAACAAGAAAATATCTGCTAATGTTTACACCCAAACCAAGTGCCATACTTTTCACATGTAATCTTAAACACACACACACATATATATTGTAGTCGTGGTCATTGACGGTACCATGTAAATGGCACTTGTGAATCATCATAGCTGGTGCCGGTGCCATGTAAATGACACCTGTGCATTGTAGCTGTGGTCATCAATGGTGCCATGTAAATTGGCACCTCAGGAATTGTGGTCGTTGGTCATAGTCATTGCCAGTGCCATGCAAATGGCACCCATGAATCGTTAGGGTCACCACCGGTGCCTTATAAATGGCACCCACCTGTGAGTCATAATCGTGGTTGTTGCCGGCGCCATGCCAGTGGCACGAAAAGCACCCATTATGCTCCTGGAGGGGGTGGCATTAAGAAGGGCATCCAGCTATAGAAACCATGCCAAACCGTGCCTTCAACCTAGTGCAGCTCTGCCTCATCAAACTGTCTAACCCATGCCAGCATGGAGAGTGGACTCTAAATGATTATGATGATGATGATATGGAAGATGCCCCCAATACTCTCAGTGAAGTGGTTGGTGTTAGGAAGGGCATCCATCTGTAGAAATCCTGCTGAAGCAGACATTGGTTTACGAGGCCCTCCTCCATATCATCAAATCCTGTCAAACCATCCAACGCACGTCTGCAATGGACAGCAGACATGAAAGCAAGATGGTGCTTTGGTAGATTCTTTTATTCTTTTTGCAGTCGTTAGAGCACAGTATCCCAACCGTTTCTGCCTCGAGGCACCCTTGCCAAGCGTTTCAGAAATCCTCGACACCCCTATTAGAAAATCTAACACGACAGTTGCTTTTTGATTCAACATCAATATAACACAAAACTCTGTCCCTGGATATTAACATCTGTGTAAGAAAACTGTGTCTCTGGAATTCATAATAAACAATTTTCTCCATTTCACCAATGTTGATATAATCTTTTTTACTCTAGGCACAAGGCTTGAAACTTTGGGGGAGGGGGCCTGTCGATTAGAAAGCAGACGTTAAACGACAATGATGATGATGATAATGAGGGACAGTATTTAATTACACACTCCTGTCCTCATTAACATCTTTTTGCTCCCTACCAGGGTAGATTTAATCAACTCTCCTACCCCTAAAACCTCCAGCATTGTCCCCGCACTGGAAATCACTGTTTCCTATAATTCACAACAATGATCATTTCTTCAATGGCGACTGCACCAACTGCTTCGCCTCACTCTATCACTGTTTCTGTTAGGATTATGTTTTACTGATGGATGCTCATCTAATGGTGGACTCCATCATAATGTGAGAGGTAGTTGTTTCATAGTAAAACTGAGTCAACGATGTCTGCACAAAGCTGCTGAATCTAGGATATCAAGTTCAGTAACTTACTAATTAGTTTTATATCATAAGAGATATAAATAAACTGTTGAGTCATGATGGCTTGCAAATGGTGTACTTAGATGTAGTGTGGTGATTATTGTAGTTAAGTGTAGCATGGGGAATATTATAATTAGATGTTATGAATATTGTAGTCATGTGCAGTGTGGTAGGTTCAGTCCCACTGTGTGGCACCTTGGGCTATTTTCTTCTATTATAGTCCTGGGCCAAATAAAGCTTTGCAAGTGAATTTGGTAGTAGAAACTGAAAGAAGCCAGTCGTGTGTGTGTGTGTGTGTGTGTGTGTGTGTTACTGTCTTCTTGCTTTGACATCATGTGATTGTTGTAAACAAGTATTACCATCAATCAGTGGTGTCCTTTGTCTCCAGTCTTTTGTGTAAAACATATCTTACTTGGGAACAGGTGGAGGTTAATGACGGGAAGGACAATCCAGCCACAAAAAATCTGTTTCAAGAAATTCCATTCGACCTGTTGGAACAGGGAAAAGTGGCTCAAATGTTTTGATAATTCTAGTAGATTTTACTTCATGCTTCAAGGTTCAAACTTATTACAGTATTCCCATAACGAAGACTGTAGAATTTATAGTTCTATATTTAAGAGATGAGGAATTATGTACATTATTTACATTTGATGGGCATATGGTATAGTGGTTAAGAGCACTGGCTACTAACCCCAAGATTCCGAGTTCGATTCCAGGCAGTGACCTGAATAATAATAATAATATCGAAAAATACCTTAGGAATTGAGAACCCAGGTTCGAAATTTCCCCAAGACACCTGATGAAGGCTGGAGGGTATATCAGCCGAAACATGTTAACAACAAACAAGATGACGACAAATATCCGTCAAATGCAAATAATGTGTAGAATTTATGTTAATTTTTGTCCATCTGGTACGACATTGAAACAGTAACATTGTTGTTGTTTTTTAGACAAACTATTGCTAAATGTCTCCCTATATTTTGTTCCTTATTAATTTAGACCCCAATATCATTACTGATGATTGACCTTCTCATTACAGGGTGCCAATGCCTCACAGCTGGAAAAAGAGATAGGGTCAGATCAATTCCCGGTGAATGAACATTATTTTGGATTAGTAAATGTAAGTATTTGTACTAGTTTCTTAAATATATACATACATGTGTATATATATATATATATATATATATATATATATATATATGTATACATTGTCATCATCATCAACATCATTGTCGTTTAACATCTGCTTTCCATGCTGGCATGGGTTGGATAGTGTGCCTGAGGACTAGCAAGCCAGGAGGCTGCACCAGGATCCATTTTGATCTGGCAAGGTTTCTACAGCTGGATGCTCTTCCTAACAGTGGGTGCTTTTTACATGCCACTGACACAAGGCCAGTCGGGTGGCACTGGTATCGACCACACTTGAATGGTGCTTTTTACGTGCCACCAGCACGGGAGCCAGTCAGCTGGTACAGGCATCAGTCATGACAATAACTTCACTTGACTCAACAGGTCTTCGCAAGCACAGTTTATTCCCCAATGATGGAAGGGTACTTTTTAAATGGGCTGGTTATGTTGCACTGGCATAGGCCACGTTTATGGTCTCACTTGACTTGCAAAGTCTTCTCAAGCACAGCATATCTCTAAAGGTCTTGATCACTCGTCATTGCCTCTGTTAGGCCCAATGTTCGAAGGTCGTGCTTCACCACCTCATTCCAGATCTTCCTAGGTCTACCTCTTCCACAAGTTCCCTCTACTGCTAGGGTGTGACATTTTCACACAGCCGTCCTCATCCATATGCAACACACACACACACACACACACACACATATATATATGTAGGGGTGTAACCAGCCCACTTATGCGTACCTTTCCTTCATTGGACACCAAACTCTGCTTGCAAAGACCTGTTGAGGCAAGTGAAATCGAAATTGAAATCAAATGCAATGACAGCATCATTAGATTCTGAAGAACTGTCAAATCCATTCCTGTGTGGAACCCATCAAGGAAGATGATGTTGATCTGTGTGAGAGGGAGTATACACACGCTCACATCTGCATGTTTAGGTTGGTCTTTTATTGATACTTTCCTCAAACGAGATAAATATCTCGTTAGGTGTCTATTCTATTCTCCTTATTTTTCATTTCTGAAATAAGTGAAGTTCATCATAAAATCTTTATATATTTTTGATTTATGTTTTTTGTTTTTCTCAATTCGGCCATAAAATCTTTAATATTCATAGATAGAAGTTGCTATTTTAATTTTTGGTTGCATCTCTTAGGTACAGAGTAATTAATGGTCTACCCCCCACCACTTCCAATCACCTTTCAAATCTATCCCTCCCACCCTTTTTTACCAATAGCCCCTGTCACCACCGCTTCCCTCTCCCCCATTCCCTGCCATACTCCCCCATTCTCTCCTCTTACTTTTCCCCATTTGTCTGCCTAGAACCATCATCCACTCTCTCTTCTATTCTCCTTCAGTTATAGGGTCCACTTTAGGTCCTCACCATCACAAGTTATGAGGTAGTCATCCTTAGTGCCAGTGCCTTGTAATAAGCACTCACCACACACACTGTTAAGTGGTTGGCATTAGGAAGGGCATCCATCTTTAGAAACGTTGCCAAAGTATTTATTGGCTCATAGCTCAGTCCTTCAACTTGTCAGGTCCTGTCAAACTGTCTGACCCATACTAGCATAGAAGCTGGACATTAAGTGACATTAAGTTCATTATAAAAGGCAAACATGTTTGAAAGGAAAGTGGCAGAAGTTGAGGTGTGTCTATAGAGAATGTTTTCTGTTTTTATCGTTACTTGTTTGAGTTATTGGACTGTGGCCATGCTGGAGCACTACTTTAAAGGGTTTTAATTAAACCAATTGACCCCAGTACTTATTTTAAGTCTGGAAGTTATTCTATCGTTCGCTTTTGCTGAACTGCTAAGTTAGAGGGACATAAACAAACAGACATCAGTTGTCAAGTGGTGATGAGGTACAAACACACACATGCACACATGTATTTGATAGCCTTCCACATAGTTTCTGTCTACCAAATTGCTCACGAGTGGTGGCCAGCCTTGGACTATAGTGGGAGACACCTCCTGATGGTGCTGCACAATGGGACTGAACTTAAAACAACTTGGCTTCAAAGCAAGCTCCTTAACCACATAACCAGTTTGGAAATATTTGACCAAGACAAAGTTCAGTTTGTAGTTCATTTGTAAATTAGAAAGAGAAGTAAATTTAATGTCAATTTGAATACATCTGTAGCAGATGGCTGTAACAGCTATATTTTGAGCCTTTTGGTGGAGTCGCCATAGTTATTTAGCTGGCCACTTTTCAGTTATGTTGCTTTAAGGAGAAAAGCCATTTTCAGTGAGGCCATTGTTCTTCTATGCGTTCCTTCTTTATATACGGTTATGCAGCAAATTGCCCAACTTGCGTCCATTCACAAAACTATCATTGTGCATTTGTTTGCGAAAAAGGTCACAATCTTTATTTTGGTTAGTATTTTGAGTAGAAATGTAAATTGGTTTTTCATTGGTTGTTTCTTTGAGAGGGAGAGAAATATCTTGTTTAGAGATTTATTCTATTTATACATTTAATTTTTGCTATTTGTGAAATAAAGGAAATCACACAGACACAGGTGTGTGTGTGTGTTTGTATTCATCTAAAGTTCCCATATGCACACACAAGCATTGGCATGTGTGAATTTCAGGTGAATACAAATGACTGAAATCTATTTTTGTCAATCCTCTGTTAGATCTTGGTTTATTGTCAATTTATGTTTATGGCCCTGGGGTTAGGTAACAACTACAAATATTTTTTATTTTCTGACACATAATGGACGTTTTAATTGCTAACAATAGCACGATTTGAAATTTACTTCCTCCAGCTATTAATAGCTACAATCTCTGTTCTATATACTGTATTTGACAACATATAAGATGCACTTTTTAAATCAGAAAATTATTTTTAAAATTCAGCTCAGGTCCTAGATGCAAAGCTGTGTCCCCCACAAGTTTTAATATACTAAAGACTTTTTTGTTGAATATGCACTGCTGAAATTAGTGTGTATATAACACACTTGTGTGTCTCTTTTATGCTATCAAATACACTAATCCTCCATCTATTAACTTCATCACGGTTCTTAGTTTTTTTTTTTTATTATTTCTTAAATCATCTAAATGGCAATGGGCAGGTTTGAGATTCTGAGATTGTTCTTTTTTGTGATTGAAAATAATTCAGAAAGATTCAAAAGTGTTCACACAGTTTGCAGAGACTTTCTGAAAGGAGTTGCTGGGAGAAAACGTGTTCTTTATTCCTAGACTTAATAGAATGTATTCTTTAGTTGTGTTTTATTCACTATTTTACTGTTAGAGTAAGTGAAATGATCTTCCAAATTTAAATATTTGATAATGATGACTAAACTTTACCATTTCTTCTTCAAAAATCTTCCATTGGTAACCCACATTTTCACTCAGACTCACCATCCATTCATACCACACATCTATATTACTTCTACTTGATGTCTGTCATACCTAACTGTTCTTTCATTTCATTTGATCTCCATGTTTCATGCAGGATCACATTATATATCCAATGGATTATATTCTTCTCATTTCTTTCCCAACCTCCACAGACCTTACACATTCCATGTAAATGTCCCATCACTATGTAGCATCACATTTCTTCAGCAGGTTTCATGTAGTCTACCTTTAGCAGAGAGAGAGAGAAAGAAAGAAAGAAAGAAATCCTTTGTTGCCAACCGAGTGATCATTTTTATGAAAAATTTTCCATCCTTTCTCAGCAGTCTACTCTGTTATTATAGCACCTCCACCCAACGCTAATTAAAACCTCTAATTATCACAAATCATTAACTGTGTGTAGAGAATTATTTCAGTAATTCAGAGGTGCACCAACAAGTTTTAGAGTTCTGAGTTTTTATTTGTTGTGATCTCTTCGTGTAGTCTTGACTCTATTATGATCCAGAGGTTAGCTTTATGTCAGCTCTCCAAGGTAATGTCTTCTCACTTGAATTAAGTCTAATACTAAGAGATACACCCTGTGGTAATCTAGAATAAAAATAAACTTCTAGACCAACCGATCACTCTCATCAGTTGCTCAGTTTCAGTTCTGGTTTGGAGTCATCATCATCATCATCATCATTTAACATCCGCTTTCGATGCTGGCATGGGTTGGATGGTTTGACTGAGGACAGGCAAGCCAGAAGGCTGCACAAGGCTCCAATCTGATCTTGCAAGGTTTCTACAGCTGAATGCCCTTCCTAACACCAACTACTCCAAGAGTGTAGTGGGTGCTTTTTATGTGCCACATATTTACATTATTAAAGGTACATGTTAAATGCTTGAACATCACAAGTTCCTGTTCACTTTTGAAAATATTTTTCTTACTTATGAATCAATTATTATACTTTCTCAAACAAACACGTACATTGAATCACTGTAAGTAAATGACGTGAGTAACAGTTCCATAAATCTTTATGAGCTTCTAATTAGATGTTATTGTCATGAGGCAGCAAACTGACAGAATTGTGTGTGTGCCAGACCAAATATTTTCTTCTGACTCTTTACATGTTGAGTTCAAATCCTGCTGAGGTCATCTTCACCTGTTGTCCTTTCAGGGTTGAACAAAGTACCAACTAAACACTGGGGTTGATGTAATCAACTACCCCCACCCCCACACCACTCTAAAATCACTAGTCTTGTACCAAAATTTGAAGCCGTTATTGTGACGGTTAAGTGTGAAAATTGCTGGAATATTACCAGAGCAAACAACCAGCTAATGTTGACAGCAGCAGTAGCAGCAACAGTAGTAGTAGTAGCAGTAGTAGTAGTGGTAGTAGTAGTAGTAAATATGATATTAAATAAAAAAAAATTTTTTAATAATATCTAACAGACAGGCCCAATGCCACAAGTTTGGGGTGAGGGATTAGTAAAGTAAATGACAATGGTAAGTTTAGTCTTGTAATTTAATCTCTTGACTGTTGCAAGAAGAATTTATTCACCAGAAGATATCATGAAATAAATAGATATATGAAAAGTAGATGTGTCCCCCACCCCGATTGTAACATTCTCCTTAACCCTTTTTGTTACCATATTTCATTTGAAATTTACCAGCTTTGCATCTATTAGTTTCTAAAATAATGAAGAATCTTCTAAAATTCCTGGGTTCAGTCTTTTACTATAGCCCTGAACCTATCAAAGCCTTGTGAGTGGTTTTGGTAGATGGAAACTGAAAGAAGCCCATCATGTGTGTGTGTGTGTGTGTGTCCTTTTTTGGCATTTGTAATAGTTGTAAATGAATACCACTGCCATACAGGCTGTCATTCATTTCCAGTATTCTGCAGAAGCAAGTCTGGTCATGGGGAAATATTACCTTGTTTGGAAACAGGTGAGGTTTGGCAACATAAGCGTCATCCAGCTGTAGAAAACCTGCCTTGATAAATTCCATCCGATCCATGCAGTCATGGAAAAGTGGATGTTAAATGATGATGATGATTATTATTATCCTAGTATTTAGAGCCCAAACTAGCATTCAATTTTGATGGAAGGTTTTAATTTAGATCACTTTGAAAGAAGAATTTTGTTAAGGGGCAGTTCCAGAAGGTTGTCGTTAATTCTAGAAGTAATGGTGACAAATATTTTGTTTGTGGACAGCTACTCCTCATTGAAATCATAGAATTAATAGCCACATTGCATTTCTCATTCATGATTCTTTCATGGGATTTAGTAAAGTGAAAGTTCCATGTTTCACAATGGTTTAGTATATTTTCCTGTTTTTCAGTCAGAATTCATTATTTAGAAGAGTTGTTCCATTTAATTAGTCTTGTTTTGTTTAATTGCTTCAAATCATTTCTTGGACTTTAGACTAAACATAAAACTGAATTTCTAAATAACTTACATTATTTGGCTCATAAATTGACAACATTCCAACACTTTCAGAGTGTTATTTTGTCTTTTTCCTTAAGACAACTTTGTAAATGCTAACATTACAGAGCTATAGTAGAAGACACTTGCCAAAGGTGCCACGCATTGGGACTGAACCTGGAACAATGTGATAGGGAGCAAACTATACACCTGTATACTATCTTTATCTTAAATTCTCTGTATTTCTAACTACGTTGGGTTGTAATTATGCTTGTATTTATTTTTGATTTATAACGAAACAACTAAATAAGTACATGAAATAAGTGTTGTTTAATTTATGCATGTAATGAAGCTCGTTAAGGCAAAGGAAGATTTATGTGGAGAGATAGAAACCACAGTCTTCTCTAATGGTCTTCAGAATGAACGAAAGAAAAAGAACAATGTTTTAGGTTATCTTAAAACCATTTTCTCCTTCATCTAAATAATCAAATGAGACATATTTCTGCAGAAGGGCTTGCGGCCAACTAAATAACAAGTCTAACACCACACTAAATATTGCTGTACATTAGTAATTCTTGTGTGTGTGTGTGTATGCGTGTATGTGTGCTTGCACATGTGTTTTCTTTATCGTTTTATTTACTTTTCTACTGCTGCCCGTATTTTCTACTTCCCACACCAGCTGTGAAAATTAACTATTGTACTAATGGCTAAGTGGTAGTTGGCAAAACGCTGTCTACTCTTAGACTTAGTATCTACTTATATAACATTTGGCTCAGTCTCTTTGATATTAACCACATCTTTCATCTTGGAGAAAATGCTGGACATTTTTGAGAATATCTTCCATTAAGTGATTCACTGCTCACAGTATTTTCACTGATACAATGCCAAAAGTCTTTACGTAGATTTAAGTTACTTTATAAGAGAGAAAAAAAAGAAACAAAAGCTATTATTTATTAAGACTGAGTAATACTGTGTGATAAATAAAATTAAAAAAAGTACTTGTTCAAGAAGTCATTTCAAATCTGGTGCAGGCATGGAGATGTGGTCTCAGGTTCAGTCCCACTGTGCAGTACTTTGAGCAAGTGTCTTGTATAATAGCCCTGGGCCGACATATGAGTAAATTTTGTAAGTGGAAACTGTGAAAGCCCATCACGTGCATATGTGTGTGTCAGTGTGTCCACTGCTTGGCAACTGATATTGGTTTGTTTATATCCCCATAACTTAGCAATTCAGCAAATGAGTTCATTAGAGTAAGAACCACACTCGAAAATAGATACTGGGTGCAATTTGTTCAATTGAAATCTTGAAGGCTGTGTCCCTGGATGGCTGGAATGAATGAAATAAGGTTGAATGGAAACTGTTAAGAGGAACATATCTTGATGTGGTATTATTAAAAATATCACATGGTATTATTAATGATAACAATGGCACAGGTTCTCATCTGACCAACCTCTAGCCTAATAAGTCCTTAGATGAGTGAATGTTTGGGAAACTTAGGTGCAGTAAGCACCACCTTTTCAACTCAGCATGCCTATCCCAGAGATAGTCATGTGTATGTGAGACCACTTTTTCAACCCAGCATTCATGTAGTATGCCTATCCCAGAGATGGTCATTTCTCCCTGCATACATTATTTTATTTTACTCTTTAAACTTTTTTGTTTCAATTTGCTTCAGTTTTGTTTTTCTTTTTTTATTGCAACAAAATTCTCCTTAAAATCTAGAATTCAGTGATGAAGAATTGTGAAGAAGCTTGCTTCTTAACCATGTAGTCTCAGGTTCAATCACACTAAGTGACACCTTGGACAAGTGTCTTCTTCTATGACCTCAGGCCAACCAAAGCTTTGCAGGTGGATTCAATTGTTGGAAACTGGAAGAGACCAGTCTTTATGTATGTGTGTGTTTGTGTGTACTCTTATCAAGACATCATGTGACAATTGTAAATGAGCATCACCTTCATACTAGCTGTGTTGTTCATTTCTAGTCTTCCTTAAGTATCATATCTGGCCAAGGAGAAATGTTACCTTGCTTGGAAACAGTTGAGGGTTAACAACAGGAAAGGCATCCAACCATAGCAAAATCTGCCTCAAATTCTGTCTGACCTGTGCAAGCATGGAAAAGTGGATGTTAATTATCCTCTTTAAAAACCATAATTATTAGTTCCTTCTATTAGATTGGACTGTATTTTGAAAAAGAATTTTCAGCCTTTTCTTGAAAAGTGTCTGTTTCACCTAATTTTGGGTGAACTAATTTCATATCAGTTAACAGAATTAGTGTATTGTCAGATATTCAACTTTTAGCAATATGATGCATATAAACTGCACACATTAGTGGAATAGGTGATGTAGTTATGGCATAATGACTAGTTATAGGGTATTATGTTGTAATTATATGCTATTATGACAATTTTGGTTGTTCTATAGTAAAATCTAACCATTATCGTTTACATTTATGCTGTAGCTTACTTAGATATATTTTGCCAAAGATTTATTCAAAATAGGCATATTTTATTACATCAATGTAGTTATTCTTTCACTACCCAGCCATAAAAAAAACAAAAAAAAACAGTAAAATACACCAAATCTCTCTGAAATGACACACATAATAATAAATTGTGCTGTATTGTGGGAATGAGTGCGTCTGTCAGCTAACAAGTCCTGCCTGTTTTTTTTGTTAATCCAGCCTTGTGTGCTTAAGAAGTTTGCTTCCTAACTATACTTTCAGGCTTAATCCCATCATTGTTTGGCACCTTGGGTGCCTTCTGTTATAAACCCTGACCTGATCAAAAACTCGTGAATGGATTTGATAGACAGAAACTGAAAGAAACATATCATGCAATGTGTGTGTGTGTGTAATTTCATATTTCCCCCTCATCACATGTATTCACTGACTGTTAACCAAAATCTTACTGTTTATATATAGGTGGTGGTGTTTGTTTGCAGTTCTCCATGTGATCGTCTGTGAGCTGTCTATTGTTTGATAGATTGGGGAACAGGTGGTGGAGGGTAACTGTGAAAGGCATCTGTCTAACGGAACTCTTCCCCAAGCATACAATTGCCTAACTTACACAAGCATCACCACCATCATCATCATTTCAGCATCCACTTTTCCATGCTTGGATGAGTGAAACGAAGTTTATTGAGACAGATTACCTGCTACTGGATGCCCCCTTCTCTTGCTGACTTGTTTCCAGGCAAGGAAACATTTCTCCATTTCTCCACTGCTTGTATGACAGTGACACTCGTTTACAACAATCATACAATGTCAAGACAAGGAGACACAAGCATACACACACTCATACATGCATATATATATATATATATCAATATATATGAGAGTGAGTCAGAAAGTAATGCCATTTTGTTTAGGACAGGTATAATTACCAACACAGGAACATGTATCATACATCAAAATGAAGCTGGTCCTCTGTGAATCACATCCCTACTTCTCAACAGAGTCACCGTTTCTCTCAATAGCAATGTTTCACCTTCGAATGAGAGCATGTATCCCTGCCCCATAAAATTCTGTTGACTGTTCTTTGAGCCACTTCTTCATTACAGTTTTCACTTCCTCATCAGACTATCATCTCTTCGGCCCCATGAAAGAGGGTTTGAGAGGCAAACATTATTCCAGTGACGAAGAAGTGAAAACTGTAGTGAAGAAGTGGCTCAAAGAACAGTCAACAGAATTTTACGGGGCAGGGATACATGCTCTTATTCGAAGGTGGAACATTGCTATTGAGAGAAATGGTGACTATGTTGAGAAGTAGGGATGTGATCCACAGAGGACCAGCTTCCTTTTGATGTATGTTACATGTTCCTGTGTTGGTAATTATACCTGTCCTAAACAAAATGGCATTATTTTTTGACCCACCCTCATACACACACATACACACACACACACACACCTGATAAGATTCAGAGTTCTTTCAGTTTTTGTCTACGAAATCCACTCCCAAGGCTTTGGTTGACCTGAAGCTCTTGTAGAAGACACTTTTATTGATGTATTTTCAAGACAAATGTATTCCAGCATGTCAATTATGAAACTTCTGTCTTGTTTATATCAATAACTTCTCCATTAATAGTCATGTGTATCAGGACTGAAAATCTTCAGAACTATTCAAAGCCAACGTATCATCTATTTGGTCTTGGGATTCAGGGATTGTCTTTTGTTATTTGTTTTGCAGCAGGAGTTCAATCTGCCCTCTTTCAATAACTTGGTGCTCATTATTAAAATGTTTCTGACTGTTATTTGAATGAAACATTAAACTACAGATTCACTTATCTACCAACACATTCACTTAGAGTCAAGCAGCCACCTACCTGTCAATAGATACAGAATCATTTACCTCTACATATATATATACACCAACATATTTGCAGACTAGAATGTGCGAATGTATAACTACATGCAGGCACAGCCTTTTGCTGAGGCAGTAGCATATGGCTTCACGTACAACTTTCTATGCATTAATGTACAAAAACGACAGCTTGAATCAACATTTAGATAATCATTTTAGAATTTATTTATAACACTAAAAATATTTCTTTGGAAATTACTATTGATTTAGATAGATACCTCTTTATATTTTTTTTATGCTGTATATTTTATTTTTATTATTTATTTATTTTGAGAATAGTAAATATGTCACTTGGAAACTGAATATAAATTACAAATCAGTCTCACTGATGACATGAATCTGTAAAGTTCTGTGACAGTTCTATGGTAAATGCTTAGTTGGCATTCACGCAAGCAACCTGCTCACATTTCCCTATTTAACCCTTTGATATGATCTGGGCATTGCAGAGTAGAACCAACAGAATCTGTTTCGTTGAATTTATGCTGCTTGTGTGGTCATTTTTTTTTGTATCTTGGTTTGGAAATTATTCACTCCGTCGATGTCAGTGCCAGCTGACTGGCTCCCGTGCCAGTGGCACGTAAAAAGCACCATTCGAGTATGGCTGATGCCAGGACTGCCTGACTGGCCCCCGTGCCGGTGGTACGTAAAAAGCACCCACTACACTCTAGGAGTGGTTGGCGTTAGGAAGGGATCAGTTTATGTACCAAACATCAAATAAATAATGACAGTTATTTTACTAAATTCTTCCTTAATTTCAAAATTAATTGAAAGAAAGGTTGTGTCTTTCAACAGAAATATGGTAACAAAGGAGTTACTCTTTTACATGTTTCAGTCATTTGACTGTGGCCATGCTGGAGCACTGCCTTTAGTCAAACAAATCAACCCCAGGACTTATTCTTTGTAAGCCTACTACTTATTCTATCGGTTTCCTTTTGATGAACCACTAAGTTTCAGGGACATAAACACACCAACATCAGTTGTCAAGCAATGGTAAAGGGACAAACAAAGACACACACATACATACATACATACATATATGTGTATATATATATATATATATATATATATATATATATATATATATATATATATATATATATGATGGGTTTCTTTCAGTTTCCGTCTACCAAGTCCACTCACAAGGCTTTGGTCGGCCCAAGGCTATAATAGAAGACACTTGCCCTCGGTGCCATAGAAGCAGATTTTCTATGGCCAGATCTTGTCACCAGCCCATACTTGTTTCCAAGCAAAGCAATATTTCCTCCGTGGCCTGGCATGTTTTTGCAGGATATTGGAAATGAACGACACTGTTTGTATGATAGTGACAATTATTTACAACTGCCATGCGATGTCAAAACAAGTAGACATAAATGTACACACACACACACACACACACACACACACACACACACACACACACACATACATGATGGGCTTCTTTCAGTTTCTATCTACCAAATCTACTCACAAGGCTTTGGTCATTCCAAGATGATTGAAACAGAAGGTGTCATGCATATTTTTTATCTGATTCAATTGAATCATTAAACATTACCATTGTTCACTTTGCAAATTCACATATATTTATTTTTAAGTGTTCTGTTTTCATTCTTCCTTAAAAGTGCATTGAATAAGCAGCTAAACTTATTTTAAAGAAAACTTCCCCACCACTGGCATCAAATTCCATCATAATTTTAGCTTAATTGCTAAATCAATATTTGAATTCATATCATGCAGAGAATTATTTTTATAATTCTTGTAGTATTTACATCCTTTAGAATATGTTTTTTCTAACTCCATTTTATTAGCTTAAGAAATATCTTCTTTTCCATTCCTATGACCTAATTGCTTTCTGATGTGTAAAGCTCTCCTGCCACATCTCTGCGTCTCCTATTGATGAGATTTCTACGTAGTTCTTACTGCATCCCTTTATCAATTCACTTCACTTTTATTGGGCCACAACCATTAAATATAGCTTTGCAAAACATTCTGAAGGTATAAAATAATAGTAATTCTGTTTTTTGTTGTAAACAAAATTCCAATAGCTGACCCATATGTGTGTCTGTGTGTGGCGGGGTTGTCTTAAGAAAGTGAGAGAGAGATGAAGTTGATGATCACATTTATTCTTCTACGCTCTCCTAACAAATTCTTACTCAAGCAGGAAGCAAAAGTACCATCTTAGTTTCAGGTAGGAGCGATAAAGTTATATTACTTAATATTACTTCAAACGATTTAGAGTTTTACTCTTTCCCTCTCGCTGAAGTGATTTTAACGAGAAGAGAATTAAAGACAAAAGAAAATTTATTGAGCTCTGAAATATTAAATCAGATAACCCCATATCTGTTAAGCTGATATCCCATGGGCATATGGCGTAGTGGTTAAGAGTGCGGGCTACTAACCCCAATATTCTGAGTTCGATTGCAGGCAGTGACCTGAATAATAATAATAATAATAATAATAATAATAATAATAATAACATAGAAAAAGTACCTTAGGAATAAGAACCCAGGTTAGAAATTTCCCCAAGACACCTGATGAAGGCTGGAGGGTATATCAGCCGAAACGTTGTGTTAATAACAAACAAGATGAGGACAAATATCTGTCAAATGTAAATGATGTAAATAATTCTTCATCTCTCAAATATAGAACTGTAGTTCCTTTTGACCATTTTATTTGAAAGTATTTAGTTATTTCTGTCAGTGTTCCATACGAGTTGACTATTTTACCTCTTTTCTAGCTTGTCATACCATTTCGCTTCCCAGTATGTCTGTCAATAAAGAGATAAAAAGGTGACTCTATAAAAGGAGCTAGACTGAGAAGTAGCAGTGTTGAAATCCTGCTGACCCTTTGTCTTCACACAACGTATATTGATGAACCCTTTCGATGTAAACCTTTCTGTTTGGTATTGATCGAGATTAAAATCTTCCATCTAAAGTGCAGGTTAATCTATGTTCGAACACTGTCTTGATTTTCCTAAATTCTGTATTATTTTCAAAATTTATTGAAACAAAGTGTATTTCAAGAGAAATTTGGTAACGAAAAAGGGTTAAAGTCATTTCTGTAACTGGAGTTAATGGTTGATGCTTTGGAGTCTAAACTAAACCTACTCCATCCTTGATTCATAATGGCAACATGAAGTGGTTAATATTTTTTCCCATTTATCCACCACAATTACCAATAGGTATTGGAGTTTGCTGCAGAGCCGAGTTTATTCCACTTTTTCTTAAACAGCAGAGCGTTTCATCTCTCTCCCTTGACAGGATGTCATGTTATTGAACTTAGCACAGAACTCACTTGACAGTTATACAATATCCCCTACTGCTTCCCGTTGTGAAACGCGCCTCGTCATGGTATCTATTTATAGCGAAATAACATGTCACAGACATTGCACAAAGTTGGTGATGGAATGAAGTTCCTGAACTCTTTGACCTCAATATTTAACCAGATGCAACTGTCTGGGAAAACGGAATAAGCACAATGTGAACTTCATAGTTTTCATATTTTGTTCCATCCATTTTCTCTGCCCACAATTCCTTTGGGTGGTTAGGGTCCCTAGGTACCTTCTATCTAGGATCCTATTAGATGCAAATGCCATTACACTTTCCGGCTCAATTCCCAAGTGTGACCAATTGAGATTATGGATATTTTCCAACTTCTTGGTCTATTCTTTGGTCTCCTAAACTCGAAGGATTTCTCTTGTGTTCCTTCCTTGTGACATTTTAATTACATGTTCATCATAGCAGAGCTGTGACCTCTCAATGCATAGAAGTAGCACCTCAAACTGGAGAGACCCCTTGATTTCCAGGCTGTGCACCCTATCGAGTTTTGAGATTTGTTATATTTCATTTATCATCTGTGGTGTTATTAATGACAGTAAACTTAATTTCAACGTCCATTTTACAAGGTTATCTACTTAACCAATCACAAACGTAATATGAAAGAGAGAAACCCAGTTTTATAATCTTAAGCAAAGAACTAACGATGTTTGTTTGTTTTTACATTGGTCTATTTTTACTATGCTAACATGGATGATTTCATATTACTGAGGGATTTTTATTTCCACACATTTTCAAAAGTGCAGACTATTTTTTTAGCAAAGAACTGCCAATGAAGTTCACTGCTCGATGCCATTTCAATGCATTGAGCACTGAATGTAAACACACACAACACACACACACATACTTTGCAACCACATGGTTTGGGGTTCAGTCTCACTGTTTTCCACTTTGTGTCTTCAGTTATAACCTTGCTGACCAATGCCTTTGTGAATGAATTTGGTTGACAGGAATTGCCTATCGTGTATGTGTGTGTCTGTGTCTATATATAATGTATGTCTATGTGTGTATGTATGTATGTATATATATATATATATATATATATATATATATATGTATGTATTTATGCATTGTTTTGTTGGTGGGTTTTTTTTTTGTAATTGTATTTGTTCCTTCAAAGTTGGTCAATGTATTTGATTTGTTTTCCTTTCAGTTTGGAAATACGTGTTACTGCAATTCTGTGTTGCAAGCGCTATACTTCTGCCGTCCGTTCCGTGAAAAAGTTCTGCAATACAAATTACAACAGAAGAACCAGAAAAAAGAAACACTGCTAACATGTCTTGCCGATCTCTTTTACAATATAGCCACGCAGAAGAAAAAGGTTGGCACTATAGCACCAAAGAAATTTATTACCAGGTTACGTAAAGAAAACGGTAAATTCTATTTCTTATATTGTTTTCCTTGAGTAATCTTATATTTTTCTGACATTGTTAATTAATATTTAATGACTGTAACAAATAAACAACATATCTTCAGAACAGAAAATAACTTTAAAAAGAAAAAAAAATCTCATTTCAATTCTTTCAGTATTTCATATGGAAACAGACATTATTCAATATAATGTAACACTGAGGTAAACTTGTTTAAAAGGATACCTGTGGGGTTTGAAACATTTTGGCCAAGCCTTTCTGGCGCTGACTCATTTGATATCACACATTTTAATGTTTTCTTTCTCTCTCTCTAGCATCTAATTATGTTTCAAATATGAATTAGAAGCAGCTTGAAGTTTATAAACAAAATCGAACACACCTGCTCAAGGTATGTGTATTGTTAGTTCATGGGTCAGCTGTGGTTTTTAGGCATAAGAGAATACATTCTCTATGGACCTGGTGTAAAAGACACCTCAAGTGAGACAACTCACATAGGTCCCTTCTCGGAGCAACAGACATCGATGTTTCGTCATTGTTGTTACTTATCAATGCTGGACAGCAAACAAGACCTGCACCAAGCCATATCACTGCCTATGACTCTCTGCTAAATGGATTGGGAACCATCTGCTGTACCAATGTTTCATGCCATGGAAAAAAAATCCAAATATGAATTACAAGCAGCTTGAGGTATATAAAGAAATCAAAACCACAGCCAACCCACAAACTAACAACACGCATACTTTGTCTGTGTGTGTGTTTGATTTTGTTTATTATTGACCCTAACCTGTCTTTCAAGTAAAGGATCTCTTACTTCATACATCTTGAGTGGACAATTTGTTGACAGAGGTGACAACACAGCCACATGTGACAGGCTTCTTTCAGTTTCCCTCTAATAAATTCACTTGAGGTTTTGGTTGGCTTAAGATGGAAAGAACATTTGGTTGTAAAACAATGCCTTAATAATATATTCATATAAACCTTCGTAGCATGGAAAAACAGATGTAAAAACTAACAAATATCTATAATATTGTTATGTACAACCAGATTTATCACATGTGCGTACTTGGATGTGAGAAGGCCTTTCACTGTGGAAATAGTCCCAAGAGAAAGTTCTCCTCGTGCTCAATATGACTGGTAACAGACTGGGCTGTGAATGACGACATCAGAATGTGAGACGGGTTTCTCTGTCATTGCAAATCATCAGCTATGAATACTGAATTTGTCTTTCACAGGACTATATAAATGATAGTTCTTATTTATAAGAATAGTAAATAACTCATTTATCCATGTAAGTAAAAATTGGTCAAGCTTGGATTAAATAAGCAGAGTTGCACAAAGCAGCATTGAATTAAATATACTCCTGTACAGTCGTATTTAACCTGTTCATATACACTCAAGTTTGGGAGAGCCTTTTACTGCTGAAATTGGCTCAGGAGAAAATTTTCCTCACAGACAATATGTATGTAAAGACATGAGGCCCTTTGATATTTTGTAAGTGACAACATGCACACTGGAGCTCCCAAACCAGTGCCCTACCACTGGATGTTGTTTAAAGCCATACCCAGGTCAAATATACAATCACCATCATTTAACATCTGTGTTCGTAAGCGTCAGTAATTGTCTTTGTTTTTCAGAGTTGTTTGATAACTATATGCAGCAAGATGCACACGAATTTCTGAACTATCTCCTAAACACTGTGGCTGATTTGTTGCAAGGTAAGACATCTCATTCTCTCACACTATCTCTTCTATCAAAGTTTTATGCCATGGTGGCAGTGGTGGTGAACTTTATTGTTTCATACATAGGCACAACTGCATCGAAATATTTGTCATCATTGTCTCGTGCACTTTTGCTGCACATCAATGATCAACAACAAAAGTCTGCCTGATTAAGTGGGAGTTCTCCCATTGGATGAAGTCATGGCAATACTTGGTTCTGATTTTCTCATTGTGTTTTCTTGGTAGAGATATTGGGACGGTTTGCCATTGGCTTCCCGAACTGGATGGCCATTGGCCCACGAAGAGCACCTCTACCCTTCAACAGGGCATCCAGACATACTCCTCGCAAGAGTAGCAGGCTACTCAAGTGGGGGAGCTAGCTTAGTTACCAACTACTCAACTATGGAACTGCTGCTTGTAACAGGTTTCATCATCCTGTGATATGATCCCTGACCTAGCTTTAATTAAAATCATTTCTTTATTGAAAAATGAACGCAATTCCATAATTTAAACTCTGTACAATGAAGATCATATCTGGGACTGTACAAGAGTCCAAGACATCAAAATATTACAGCATTCACCGTTACCCGATATCACAAGACTCACTGAATATAAAAGGCTGTTTACATTGATAGATGCATTAGACAAGCCACGTTTGTACACATCACTGAACCTAGCATTTATAATATAGAAGTGTGTTTTGTGCCGATGCCAGTGTCGCATAACTGGCCTGTTTAAAGATACCTTTCAATCGTCAGGCAATATGCTGTGCTTCAGAAGACCTGTTGAGTCAAGTGAAATTGTAGTCATGGCCAATGCCAGTACCACCTGACTGGCACCCATGCTGGTGGCACGTAAAAAGCACCATTTGAGCATGGCCGATGCCAGTGCTGCCTGACTGGCCCCATACTGGTGGCATGTAAAAAGCACTCACTACACACTTGGAGTGGTTGTCATTAGGAAGGGCATCCAGCCGTAGAAACATTGCCAGATCAGATGGGAGCCTGGTGCAGCCTCCTGGCTTGCCAGTCTTCAATCAAACCGTCCAACCCATGCCAGCATGGAAAGCGGACCTTAAACGATGATGGTGATGATGATGAGTAATGCTACAGCTGACACCTTCTCCACTTTGCACTGTAGATAGATCACTAGACAAGTGGACAGGTATTGACAGGCTCATGTGTTTATTTAGTGCACAGATGGGCAGATGGATCGATATAGAGGTAGGTAAACAGGTATTTAGATTAATATAAGTAGACTCAGGTATTTATATATAGGTGGGTGGATATTTGGATGGAGGAATAGATAGAAGCACAAGTTCCATAGAATCGATCACACTTTGATAGAGAATTCTAATCATGTAAAGGGAAATAATTGACAGATCTAGTGTAAGTTTATCTCGGAGCTTACCAACATGTTGACGACAGTCTTTTGATGTAACTTTTTGATATAAAAATGAAATATCTATTTGTTATTGTTTGCCCACATCAGTGCTATGTTCAGGAAATAATTATTTCTGATTCATGCCATGTTCAGAAATTATTAACCATTGTTCCAACAACCACCTTAAGCACCTTTTTGAGCTCCATGTGTTTAACATACCTGGACATGCCTTATAAAGTCAGAAAACAGCACAGCTCCCATGACTTTCGGAAACATTTTTTCACAAACTACCTGTATCAGTTGTTAGCTGTCAAAACATTGCATCCTTAAAAAAAACCTCCATGCTTCCTGAAATTCACTAACCCTACACCTGACATCCCCTTCCCCCTCCATACGCATGCACACATGTCTATCCTGACTCATACACTGTTCCCTTTCCTGGCATTTGTACATAATTCTATGTACTGCGCATGCACCTTTGATGAGTTGTAGTGCACCTGAGCACTAGACACAATAATTTCATTACTATTAGTGTAATAATTGAAATTCTTTGGTTGCTTGTGTTAGATGATTATGTTTGAGTTTTGTTTTAAAGCAGAGAAACAGGGTAACCGAAGTAAATCAACAGTTGGAGGTGTTGATATCCATCCGAAGGTTGCATCAACATGGGTTCATGATATTTTCCAAGGAACGCTAACCAATGAAACTAGATGTTTAAATTGTGAAACAGTAAGTCTTTAATTATTTTCTAATTGCTAATATCATCACCATTATTCGTGCGGGTGACACGTAAAAGCACCCACTACACTCTCTGAGTGGTTGGCGTTAGGAAGGGCATCCAGCTGTAGAAACTCTGCCAAATCAGACTGGAGCCTGGTGTTGCCATCCGGTTTCACCAGTCCTCAGTCAAATCGTCCAACCCATGCTAGCATGGAAAGCGGACGTTAAACGATGATGATGATGATGATGATGATTATCATTACTTCGTTACGTGTGGCTCAAATGCAGCTAGCTAGCAGAATCAGTAGAGCATTGGAAGAAATGCCACCAGGCATTTCTTCCAATTCTGAGTTCAAAATTCTGCTGGAGTTGAGTTTGCCTTCTTCCTTTTGGGGTCAATAAAATAAGGACCAGTAGAACTCCGGGGTTGATGTAATCAGCTAATCCTCTCCATTTGAAATTGCTGGCCTTGTGCCAAAATGGAGAACCCTTTTATCTGGCTTAGATGAAAGTGCAGTATGTATGACCACCCTTCTGGATCCTGTATCATCTTGTTAGATCCAACATCTTTGTCTGTCCTTGTTTGTCCCCTCTATGCTTAGCCCCTTGTGGGCAATAAAGAATTAAATATGAAGACTCAACCTCCAAGCTTGCAGTGAATCTCTTTATAAACAGCAAACTGTATATCTAGTGTGCCAGTGGTGTGACCTTGCACCAGCTGCATCAATTTCCAGCTGTTGAATCAGTCCATAAGCACACCCATTTACTGATTCAGTGTGAAGTCTGTGGTAAGTGCAGAGACGAGCAAGGCATTGCGGAGACAAGTGTTGTTTGCTCTGGTCACTGTGGTAATTGCTTGGAGATTTATCTGCTCTTCTTTTACCCTCTGCCATAAATTTTGATGTTTTATCTTCATAACTAAAGCTGTGCAGAATGAGGCTTTTAACACAATTCACATTATTATGCCTGTTATATGTGTGTGTGTGTGTGTGTGTATATAACAATTTAGCTAGGTGTAAAATTCGCCTAAGGGATGTTAAATATCCGAAGAATTTACTGGTTTATATTACCTATATCAATAACAATGGTATTCCAATAGGTAAATAAAAATATACAGTTTATTAATATATAAATATTAATAAGAAATGAAAAAACAAAACAAAACAATAAATCAAACAATTATAAATTCAATTCAATTTAAATATTTTATACAAACAAATGATACATTAATAAAACAAATTTTTTCAAGAATAATCAAATCTGTTTAAATATGTAATGGTGTTTGTATAAAATATTTAAATTGAAATGAATTTATAATTGTTTAATTTATTGTTTTGTTTTCCATTTCTTATATATATGTGCATGTATGTATATGTATTTACATGTGTGTATGACTTTGAAATGATTTATTATGTCCTTGTATTTCAGGTCAGTAGTAAAGATGAAGATTTTCTAGATTTATCTGTTGATGTTGAGCAGAACACATCGATAACCCATTGTTTACGAGGTTTTAGTAACACAGAGACGTTATGTGCTGAACACAAATATTACTGTGAGGTGTGCTGTAGTAAACAGGAGGCTCAGAAAAGGTTTGTTGTCATTCCAGTGATCATAACCAACTCAAACTCACACTTTCTACCATGTTCCCCGTTTTTTTTTTGTTTCTTTTGTGTCTTTGTTGCCATATGCATTCGCTAGCTTTCTTACAAAGGAGTCTAATGCTCTTAGCTTAGACTTTTTTGGGGGCAACCAGATCGAACCATCTCAAGTGTAACTGCCAGAAATGGTCGTGACGTCTGGCACTTGACTGAGGAAAGAAAACCAAGAACGACCCGTCCTTTTTTGCCTGTCCTTCTGATTGTTGTTTCTCTTGTCCGCCTTTGTATTGTCTGTCTGTCCGAACGTTTCAATGCCCTCTATTGTGTTTTTGTTCCAATTGATTTTTAATCCTTTAGCATTCACTTTACTCTCTCAAATGTATGTGATTATATATTTCCAAAATGACACTGTAGGGTAGGTATGAGAGGCAGAATCTGACCACTTTCAACATGAAACTGGTAGAATATTTGATATGAACATTTTAAATGATAAAGGACTAAAAAAATTTTGTGTAACATTTTTTAAAACAGCATTTTTTTTAAATGGTTTAATTTCGCATGAATTCTTTTGTTTCAGAATGCGAGTCAAAAAATTACCTCAGATTCTTGCCTTGCACTTAAAGCGTTTCAAATATATGGAGCAGTTGAACCGCTACACAAAACTTTCCTACCGAGTTGTATTTCCTTTAGAACTACGTTTATTTAATACCGTAAGTACTTCTGTTTATCACCACTTAAAACATAGTACATATATATATATATATATATATATATATATATATATATATATATGTATATGTATATATTCTTAATGCTAAAAGCACCATCCAAGTGTGAGCTAATCTTGATTTAATTTTGTTATTGCCAATGTGGCATTGTATATCTTGACACAATGCCAGCATTACCATCTCAATGTTTAACAGCAAATCATTGGACTAATGATTAAAGGTTTCTAGCATGACTAAAACAAGACTTCCTGTTAAAAGGACAGATAAATCAATCATAGGATCAACAACTACCTTGCTGTAGTGAATGGAAATCCTCAAGATGGGCAATATGTAAACATATTTTCAGCTCACACTGTATAGTGGTTGGTATTAGGAAGGGCAGCATTCAGCCGTAGAAACCAGGCCAAGTCAGACTGGAGTCTTGTACATCACCCCAGCTTGCCAGTTCTGGTCAAACCATCCAACCCATGCCAGCATGGAAAACGGACGTTAAAGGATGATGATGTCTAATGTATTTCTACAATTCCTGTATTTCTGTCAATCATTGTCTATAACGCAAAAAAACCCCAAAAAACAAAACAATCTAGTTGATTTTGTACCTTGTTAGAAGCAATTAAAATTCGATTAAAAAGTTGCTTTTCTTTTTCAATGTTTCTAATTCTTTATTCTTTATTCTTTATTCTAATTCTTTATTCTGTTGTTTTTCAGTCTGATGATGCATATAATCCGTACCGACTGTATGACTTGGTAGCAGTGGTGATTCATTGTGGAAGTGGACCTAACAGAGGCCACTACATCAGCATTGTTAAAAGCCATGGCTTCTGGTTACTTTTTGATGATGATATTGTTGATGTAAGTTGTGGTAGTTTTCGGGGGGGGGGGGGTTCTTTATTTTAACCCTTGTTTGTCCAGTTCCATCGTCATTTGTCTTTTCAAAATATAAACACCTTTGTAAATACAGCACAAATAGAATAATGTGTTACAGGCCATGTAAAGGTCAGTTATTAATTTGGCCACTGTATGTGGATTACATGATATTGCAGTAAGAAGGCCAGTTGTTAATTTGACCACTGTAAATAGAGTATGTATTGACCCTTTAGCATCCAGATTACTCAGTCAAATGTAATCCTATTTATTCACATTATTTTGTGTTAGTTATGCATTGTGTCATTTCTTCAAGATTGACCTTGTCACATAGCCTGTGAGAGGCAGGATGTGGTCAGTTTAACTGCTAAACGGTTCTGTTAGTCCACTGACCGGTCCCGCTTGTACAGCTTGGTAATCAGACATCTGCAAGTTATTCGTTTGTTGAAAACCTCTTATAGATAAAAAAAAAAAAAAAACCTGTATGATACTGGAACCATCTCAGGGCAGCATGATGTACATTACTGCAGAGATATTACAAAATTCTTAACTCAGCGAAAGATATTTCTTTACAATTTATTAAAGAATTATTATGGAAACCACCATAACATAGCCAGAAGACATTCTTAACAACTGTGAGATAAAAGAATCAAACAGCAACCAGTATTTAAAAAAAGACTCTTACTATGAACAGACTGATAGACTTGACTTCTGTGTCCTTATATTTTCGAAAATATAAGGACACAGATCATGTCGTACAGCCATCTGGAGATGATGTCTCCTGGGGCTAAATTACAGCAACATTTGTCCTAAACCGGGACTGCCATGTTATGTTGGCAAATAATCTTTACTCCAAAGAACTCAGTACATTAGTGTGGCACCAGTGTAGTCAATAGCACCCATGCTCTTTAATTTTGTTTCACTTATTGCTACGAGTTTATCTTGAATTTTATTCTAAATTTGTTTTCCTTATTTTACAGAAAATCGATGCAAGTGCAATAGAAGATTTTTATGGTCTTCCCTCAGATCTCCAAAAGAATTCCGAATCTGGTTACATTTTGTTTTACCAATCATGGGAATGAGAACAGTGCAGCAGCTGCAGTTGTTAATTGACTTTAAATCTTTCTAGAAGACATGTTCTACGACCAGTTCCATTATCGGACTAACCAGTGTTTGGGTGAATGCAAGATCACTCCGAAGCAATACAGATTTTGCATCAACCGGGCTTTCAGTTTTTTCCCCCCTGAAACCTCTTGTTAGCAATGAAGCTGGTTTGGTTGGTTTGTTTCTTTCTTCAGCACATCTTCTACTAGCTACTGCTGCTGCTGCCCCCCCCCCAGCTCTTTTTACATCTAGATGTTGTTGTTGTTATTGTACAGAACAACAACATTACCAAAGACCACAGTCACAACAACAACAACAGCAACAACAATACTAGTTATATAACAGAAACAAACAAAGCATCTGAAAGAGGTAAACGATGTTATGAAGTGTTCTTTTCCTCTTCCTTTGCTCCCTGTGAAAAGCTGAAAACTACTTCTGAGCTTATTGCTGAGAAGACGACGACGACCTCAGACTCAGCCCATTGTGACTACTTACAAACTGGGTAAAGGTGGAAAATAACAAAGCACCTACTAGTCTAACCTGCCAAACTGTTGGTCTTACAAGGAGGATTATGCTAAAGTCTATGCTCAGCTAACAGTCTTATATGGAGGTCTATCTAGAATTGTCAGTCTTATATGGAAATCCATCTAGAACTGTCAGTGTTATGTGGAAGTCTATTACTGAATGGTCAGCCTGTCTTGGAAACCCATCCAAAACTGGCAGTCTAGCATGGAAGTCTATTCACAATTGTCAGTTTAACATGGTAGTCCAATTAGAACTGTCAGTCTTGTATGGAAGCCTGTCCAGAACTGTCAGTCTAATATGGAATACTATGCAAAACTGTCAGTCTTGTATAGAAGTCTATTTACAGAAGAATCAGTCTAACTGGATGTGTCTAGTCTAATATGAAAGTCTATCCAGACCTGTCAGTCTTAATATAGAAGTTATTCTTGAGCTAACAGTGTTATAAGAGTATGTCGATGTCTCTGTTGAACTGTTAGTCTCACAAAATGACTTCAGTTTATTCTCAGTTTTTGCTGAGCTGAGAGTTTTATATAAAAGTTTTCAATAATCAGCTGTAATCTGTGTTAAGTCTTCTATCAGACCCCCCACCCCTCGCCACCAGATTTTTATATGAATATTTATTTACTCTATTTATGAATTAGCTCTCAAAGTTTTCTTTTAATAATAACTATAATAATTTTTCGTATGTAAAATATTCAGCACGTTTATTTAAAAAAACGTCATTTTTAACTATTAATGGTTGAAAACATTTCAAGTAACTCCCCTCTTTTTTTTTTAATCCTTTTTTTTTTTTTTTTTTCTAATTATTTCCTCAACTTCTATTTGCCTTTTGTGGGCTGTTCTTTGTAATATTTGCGAGAAAAACCATTGGCAGCAGTAATACCCAGTATGTAGAATAATTTTATCATCGTCTTGTGAAAAAAAAACCCCCAAAAAAACAAAAAAACTAAAAAAGAAACTTTACCAAAATTTTTTAATAATCTGTTTAAGATTCCACAATAAAAATATGTGTGACCTTGGTTGATATATGCACGATAGTAGCTACCACAGTGATCAACTATTATCATATAGCAGGACATGTGATATTCTTTATTTGAAGTTGATGTAATTCTCATCTATTTGTTGGTTCTTCCCCTGCTACAGTAACAGTTTTGTGAAATTATGAGTTTTTTTTTTTTATCCCCCCCCCCTCCAACCCATTGTTAAATAATGTGTTGACATCAAGATGTATCGAGTTTTGTTTCTTTGTTGAAGTGTTCCCTTTGTTTGCCGTCATTATTCTTCAATATAAGCCCCCCCCCTACCACCACCACCACTACCATCATGGCTACATCTTCAGGGTCTGCCCTTTATTTTAAATTATATTGCTAAAAAGGGGCCACTATGTTAAAGTTTGTTGCTAATTGAAATCACCTCGATCTAGGGGAGATAACTTCGCTAATGTTTCTTGGCAAGTTTTTGGGTGTTTCGTGGCGGTGTCAAAATTTGTAGATTTGGTTTGCATCTGGTACGAGATTCCATTTATTGTTTAATTTATCTTTCTGTGCCTTTCTCTCCTCCTCGATCTATCGATATGTCTTTCCTTTCAAAACTAGAACTATGTTACAAGTGATATTTTAAACGAAATGTGTTTTTTACACATAAAAAAAAAAAAAACATTGATATTCTTCAAATTTAAGTTTTTTTTTTTTAATACTTAATATAATAATTTATTCGCTGTAGATTCTACAGAAAAAGGAGAAACTATTGACTGACATCTATTACATCCTCACTAGAGCTAATAATATAAATGTGTTCATATTGTAAATCATTAGCAGATCTGTTTTGATTAATTTACACCAATTATTCTAATATGAAAGAAACTGCCCCTTCCAGGAGTCCTCCTTTCTCACTGTCAATAGATTCAACTCCCTCTTTCTGGTCCCGGTCAATTGGAGCTATTTACTTCAGTAATCCCTCTTATATCAGAGTTCAAAATACAACCAGGATCCACTTTGCTTTTCATTCCTTCCAGAGCTGACAGAATAAGTACCAGTCATAGACTGTTGCTTATTCAATCGTTTGCCTGCCCCGTGTGATTCACAGGACATACTTTCCTCACGTCCATGCATTCATAGTATGATACACATTCCTAATTTCTGTCAACCACCAGAGTCAATCGAGACTTAGGAAAGAGAAGCTTTACATTACTCGGAACATATGAAACCTGGTCAAACTAAAAGTCTGAAAACAAGCATGGACAAAGATTTGGACAGGCAAAAAGTTAATTAATCCAAAAAATGACCATATATATATCTAAACTATGTATCTCAGATTGAAGCCTACGGCTCATTCAGTTATATACCAAAATTAAGTGTTTCTCATTTGTTTAATTTATATGAACAATAATTAATTGACAATTTATTTTCTATATATCATTATATAAAACTCTGTACTTTTAATTAGTATTGGTTGTGATGAGAATGAATCAACACTAGGCTAGCTTCTATAGTTACCATCACCCCGTCTTTATAAGAGCCCTAATAAAACGGACATTTCTTATTTCAGAATTCTGCTAAATAGTACTTCTTTAAATGGTGTGTGTGTGTGTATATGTATGTATGCATGTGTGTATATATATATATATATATATATATATATATATATATAAAGTGATTGATAGACAATATTCTAATCAATGAAATCTAATTTTAGTTTCTACTCTAACCACCATTTCCTTTGTTGTAATTGTTGACCAATGACAGATTTGTTTCATTTGTTGCCTCACTTCAAACATTTCCACCACCCCTCATCAAATCCTTATTCAGTTATGGTCCCTTAACCCGTTAAACTGTTTCATAGCAAATTCCTGTTGCCCTTTGTGTGTGTGTGTAATACATATATAAAATTACATTTTATAGAAGTCATTTTAGCCAGAGATATTCTCTTCCCATTTATTTCTTAATAGTGCTGTTCACTATGCTTTGTAAAAAGGTTTCATCAGGCTTTTGCAACTTAATCATTGACACAATTATGCTGCATATACAATGTGTATGTGTGTGTATTATTAGTGTGAGGCCCTACAGAGTGCTTATCCGTTTCACAGGTCCATATGTTGATAGAGCGACCCATGGGATTTCTGAAACAGATGAGCCCTTCTTGGGGCCTCTTGCTAATAATAAAATACACACTCTGTACAAGTATGTATTGAGTAGTTAGAAATCTGATCTTCCCAGATCTAAGCTGGGCATATCCTGTGTATATATGTGGGATACACCCAGTTTACATCTGGGAAGATCATACACACAAGCACACACACATGCACACACACACACACACACACATGCACACACACACACACACACACACACACACACACACACAAGTACAGACAGTTCTCATCTTTGCAAGTTGTTTCAAATTATTGCTTGTTAATCTAGAACTTGTAAAGTAGAAGGCATTTTCTCACAGACCCAAACATCAAAAGAAGGTCATCTCTGATGTCTCATTAATCTTATTTGGTTAATGGAGTTATCTTAGACAGAATGGCAGCAAGTTTGATGGTGCCAGCAACTGGAGTGTCAGGGTTGCCAAGCCTCACCAATATATTTTGCTGTTTGGCTCAGCTGACAGGTCTATTGATCTGCTTGCAGATAGATTTTTGAACCATTTCCCCCCGAGTTCCATGCAGTTTAAATACGTTCTTTTACTCTTTTGCTTGTTTCAGTCATTTGACTGTGGACATGCTGGAGCACCACCTTGAAGGATTTTTGTCCAACAAATCGATCCCAGGATTTATTTTTAAGTTTAGTATTTATTCTATTGGTCTCTTTATCCAAACCGCTAAGTTACAGGGACATAAATACACCAACATTGCACATATATATATATATATATATATATATATATATATATATATATATATATATATATATACGATGGGCTTCTTTCAGTTTCCACCTACCAAATCCACTCACAAGCTTTTGGTTGGCTCAAGGCTATAGCAGAAGACACTTGCCCAAGGTGCCATGCAGTGGGACTGAACCCAAACCATGTGGTTGAGAAGTAAGCTTCTTACCACACAGCCACATCTATATATATATATATATATGTATCTAATAATTTTATTTTTTTGTGGAAAATTCTTGTTAAGATGTAAACTCAAGATGTAAATCTATCTTTCAGAAAACAAGAACTATCCATGTGTGTGTGTGTGTACTCTTGTTTAATTTCGACTGTTGGAAGAAAGAGTACCTGATACCATAACAGAGTCAATTTTTTGAAGCTTCACCAGTTATGACCCCTGGCTGATATAATAGTAGAACCAGTGGATTTTCAGAAATCTTAGCAGCACATTGGGCACAATGCCCTGTATTATTATTTAAGTTTAAGGCAGCCAAATGGCCAAGTCGAGTCCAGCTTTGCACTCTGAGTTCAAATTACACTGAGGTCGACTTTGTCTTTCACCTTTTTGGAATCAATAAATAAAGTTCAAGTCTTTATTGGAGTTGATTCTGCTTTTTCTGGAAGAAATCAGCTTTGGTCAGACCTGGAAAGAGACGGGCTCCACTTGGCCTAAAAATGCCCTAAAAAATCCTATTTCATGATGGTGTCCCTACAACACAGTCAAAGAGCTGAGGGCTGAAGGCAAGGCATTATAAAATACACACACACACACACACACACACCTTTCTCAAAATAATAGTTTAGTTCCATAACCAATAGACCCACAGAAGCTTATCTTCCTCAAAATATTACAATGTATTCTACATGTTTAATAGCTGTAATGGATCTTATCATTCCTTCCTATCATTAGGAATGATTTCCCTTGCTTTGTATACAGAAAAAAATATTCTGCAACTTCATCTCTTAATTTAAATAATGGTCCACTTAAATATATATCATCTAATGATTGTCTGTGCTCTCTCTCTCTCTCTCTCTCTCTCTCTCTCTCTCTCTCTCTCTCTCTCTCTCTCTATCTATCTATCTATCTATCTATTAATAATAATATGACAACAAAAGAATGAATGAAACCTCGATATGTAAAATAGAGGGATTTATCTATAAATATAACATGTAACAATTAATTGGTTGTCATAATAAAACTCAGAGATGCCGGAGCAGACTTTAGTCCCGACATCCGAAACTCTGAGTTTTATTATGACAACTAACTGTCACATATTATATTTATACCTATATATATATATATATATATATATATATATATATATATATATATATATATATATATATATATATATATATATATATATATATATATATATGTGTGTGTGTGTGTGTAGATATATATATATGTGTGTAGAGAGAGCAAGAGATAGAAAAGTTGACCAAACAGCAACATAAGTATTCCAGTCCTTACATATCATCCGTGTTGCTATATTTGATGCCCTCAAGTTCAAAAACGAGTATACTCAAGTAGTGTAAATGTTTGTTGTCAGATACAATCGACCTGTTTGCCCCACCCCCACCCCCATCTGCTCCTCTTCTGTCTCTTTTGTCTGCCTGTGTCTCTTCCACTTTTGAGCAAAATGCCTCTATTCATAAAATATACCTGTTTTTAAAGCATTCTCTTCTGTTTCTGAATAGTTTGTTCTAGATTTCTCTCTCTCTCTCTCCATCCCCCACACACTTGTAGCTTTTTGTGTTGGTGCAATTTGAAAAAAAAAAAATTACAAAAATAAGAAAAAAAAAAAGGGAAGGAAAAATAATTAAAAAAAATATCCACAAATTAGGTTTCTTATTTCCTAATCACATAGCTTTCCTACTAATGAACAGTCATTTAATTAAAAGTTATAGCAAGCTTAACTGCTGTGAGTTTTTCATTTCAAATTGGACCGTTATCAGTACGATAGTCTTTCCTCCTTGTTTGAGCCACTAGACAATTTCTACAATCAACATATCAAAGTTTCACAATTTATGTTCTTTTGTCTTATATTCTCCAAAACTAATATCTCGTAGCTTTTAAGAGTCATTCCTTAGAAATCCTTCATTAAGCCTCTCGATTAGGCATTTTACCATTTCTTTCCTTTCTGCTTAATGTTTTTACTCACTGTGGATTTCTTTTTTTTTTTTTTGTTCTTTGTTGTTTCTTTTTGTTTCTAAATGTGTCTTGATATTTCTGTTTTCAAACTGTTGAATTTCTTCTTTTTTTTTTCAAATGTTAAATAAGTTGAATGTATACACACACACACACACACACATACACGTGTGTGTGTGTGTAGTCAAGTGAAAGAGTCCACATATATATATATATATATATATATATATATATATATATATATATATATATATATATATATCATATATATATATATCATATATATATATATGTATATATATATCATATATATATATATATATATATATATATATATATATAATGTATATCTATATATATGTGTGTGTGTATATATATATATATATCATATATATGTGAAATATATATACATATATATGAGTGCGTGTGTGTGTATATATATATGTGTGTGTGTGTGTGTGTGTGTATGTATGTGTCTATGTATGTATGTCTATATATGTATGTATGTGTATATATGTATATATGTATATATATATATATATATATATATATATATATATGTATGTATGTATGTATTTGAGAGAGCCTCTATTCTGTCTCTCTTTATATACAATGCAGTGCAGAGTTGAAACAATTGTTATGAAATATTAAAAAAAAAAATGGAAAATTTACAAAAAAAAAGACAAAAGATATAAATTTTTTTTTTTTTTTGAATCGTTTGAAATGCACGTCTAACTTAAAAGATGCCGACCTTTTGCATTCTGTCCTTCGCCCCCTTGCATTTGTTGTTGAGATCACTTTGGACATTTAATGATCAACAAGTGTCCTTATTGTGAGTCCTCCTCTCCCACTCCCCCACTTCTCCCCCCCACCCATCTTCACTTTAGCCTTCAGCTTTATTACTGTAGAGACATATTTCAGTGGTCTACTCATCCATAATATCCCATGTTATATGATGTGTGTGTGTGCATGAATCCACGTATGTATGTGTGTGCATTTACACATATATATATATATATATAAATTAATATTCTGCATATATATATTATATATATGTATATATATATATGTGTATGTGTTTGTATATATATATATATATATATATATATATATATACATATACATACATATATCTAGATGTGCATTTCTTTAAATCCCCTATTTCCTCTCAGCTTTATTTTATTTCGTTTACCCCCATTAGACAAGCTCAGGGCTGCACTTGGCTGTAATTGCCACGGATCCTTTCCCCTCACACTAAAACTTTGTATATTTTCTTTTCTTGTAGCATTCTTTCAGACACCCCCCACCCTCCCCATTTAATCCGTTGCTCCTCTCCCACCCTCCGCACACACACACACACACACACACACACACACACTTTCTCTGCTCGCCACTTCTGCAGTTTTCGTTTTGTTTTCTCTGCCGTTCTGATTCATAACAGAATCATGTAGTTGCTGAAAATCTATAAATTTGGTGGTTACATTCGAAGGAAGCTGTGCAAGGATTTTAGGACCCCCCCCCTCTTGTACCCCCTTCCCCCTTTCCCCCTCCCACTGTACCCACTGAAGAAAACAAAACAAAAGATAACCATCAAACAGAATAAAGAAGAAATATTTAAAAAAAAATACACAAAAAAATAAATAAAAATGAAATGAAAAATCTGTAAATTCTTGTAAATGTAAATTGTTGCCACATTTTTCTGTATAAAAAATGTTATATCATTTTAGAAATGGTTGTTTTCTTTGTTATTCCATAAATACTGACGTTGTTGTTGTTGTTGTTATTAAGGTGTCAAGCTGGCAGAACCGCTAGCATGCTGGACGAAGTGCTTGGCATTCTGAGTTCAGATTCCACCGACTTTGCCTTTCATCCTTTCAGGGTCGATAAATTAAGTACCAGCTATTATCATCATCATCATCATTATTATTATTCTGAAAGACTCTCGGATAGTTCTTAATTACCAGTTATTCTTTACTCAAAAGCAGGCAATAACAAATCAGCAAAGATTCCAAGTACTGCCTCCTCCTGTAACTCAAAGAGACAATTATTATTATTTATTCGTTCATTCATTCAATCGCTCTTATTCAGCTCCTTTCTTTCTCCATGCCTGACACAAAACATCTACTCCAATATCTGCAAACCCACTGCATGACCCACAATAGTATATACACCTTGTGTACTTTTAACCAACTCTAGAAGCTGTTGACTGGTCACTTCACTTAGCTGGTCAGACAGTCATTAATATATAATCAGTATCTAAAAAAAAAAAAGATAATTGTCAAAGAAAGCCAATATATATATAAATATATATATATATATATATATATATATATATATATATATATATATATATATATTAGTTGATTATTTAATGTGTCTACTCCAGTCTCAATACAATTTCTACTTGAAACGATAGGGTTTGTCTAAGATAAAAACAATGTTTCTATCAATATTAACTGCCTCACCTTCTGTTCTCTCTACCATTACGACTGGTTTGAAGGAATGGCATTGGCAGAATGGTTAACAAGTCCGGCAAAAGGTTCAGCAGCCTCCATTCCAGTTCTTTATATTCTCAGTTTGGTCTGGCAGAAACGTTAGCACGCTGGGTGAAACGCTCAGTGGTATTTTGTCCGCCGAAGTTGACTTTGCCTTTCATCCTTTTTTGGGTCGATTAAATAAGTACCAGTTACGTGCTGGGATTGATGTAATCGACTTAATCCCTTTGTCTGTCCTCGTTTGTCCCCTCTGTGGGCAATAAAGAAATATATTCTCAGTTCGAATATCATTGAGGTCGACTTTTATCCTTCTAGGGTCAGTAAAATAAGGACCAGATGAGTACTGGGGTTGATGTAAGGGACTTTCTCCCTCCCTTAAAATTGCTGGCCTTGTGCTAAAATTTGAAACCATTATTAGAACTAGTTTGGGTAGAGAACTGGTGGCCTATGATATTCTTGTGTTGTTAACAGGTCTACATCATGATCTTCAAGAATGCTACCGAACCCTCACTCAACCTATTTGTAAATAGGTACCATGAGGAGGAATACTTTACCACTGTAAGTAGCTGAGTAAATGGAAATACTGGGCATCTCATGGTGCTAGGACACCTTTTGTTTATTTATAAGATTTCCTAATAAATGTGTTCGATCCAGTCCTCATTACTTGGTTACTTTAAAAGTAGCCCTTCCTTATGAGTCACCCTGCATTATTGAACCATTCTCTGTTCGCTTGCTGTGCTGGGCCAGAGCCCTCCCAAGGGGCTCTGAAGTGTGGACGGCTATCGACCCTTTTGAAGTGAATGCAAAGAATCACTAAAAGATAAAAATTTCTGATTAGGAAAGGTTAATAAATCGAACACTCGTTATGTTTGTACAAGATAAATGAATTTTTGATTAAGTGATACAAAAAAAAAAGAAACAAAAAAAAAACTGGGGTATAGGGAAGGGAGAGTGGGGGGATATTAGAAAAACTGATGGTTTTTATCTGAACATAAAATATTTATCACTGTTTATTGTTATGTTTCTCTTCCACTTGAGGCTGAGATGAGTTAAGAGACTTGCCCAACAATAGAACAGTAGAAATATCATGTCAATCAGTGAGTTGAAGTAATAATGCTGAAGGTTGTTTTATCAAGAGTACAGAGGGAGAATAATATAATGGTGTCAGATGCTGCTGGGGTTGGTGCCAAACCATCAAATGACTACAACTTGGTCCAACAAGCGGACAAAATGCTCTTGAAGATCAACTGCAGGTGTAGTTATGTGGTTAAGAACTTTGCTTTCCAACAACATAATTTGGGGTTCAATTCCACTCTGTTCCACTTTGGGTAAGTAACTTCTACAATAATCCTGGTAGGTGGAAACTGAAAGAAGCCTGTCATGTGCATGCATATGTGTGTGTCTGTGTGTCCGTCCCCATGTCTTTACATAGCACCAACATCATAAAAGCAATGTCCTTCATTTCTAGTCTTCCATGGAGATAGGTCTAGGCATGGGGAAATATTACTTTGCAGAGTAGAAATGAGTGAGGGTTGGTGACAGGAAGGGCATCCAGTCATAGAAAATCTGCCTTGAAAAATTCTGTCTGACCCATACATATCTGTGTATGTCTCTGTAGATATGTATATATATAAAGTGAAACCCTAATTAGGCAAGTCAGGTGTAGTTTTGGTAAATTGAAGGGAAAAAATGGAATTGTTGAAGGATGCATTAGTGTCCTGACAACAGACAACTGCCCTGGGCAGTTTATTCAATGCTTCAACTATTCTGAGGGTAAAAAGATGTTTCCAACAGCCATGGGTGCAGCACAGGTCTTTTTTTATTTTCTTTCCATTTTGATTTTATAAGCATATTCATGTTCTTACCAACATCTTTTAAGTTGATATACAAAAGCTAATGTATAAATGCATTAGGGTTTCACTTTATATATACACATCTGCAGAGGCATACACACTGGCTTTGTGTATTTGCACAGAAACACTTTGTTTTCAATGTTTATCCATAAATTTATAAAAATTCAGTCTGTGTTTACTCCTGATCGCTAGAGAAAAAGGAAAAAATATAGTGAAGTTAGTATGTTGTAATCAGTAGATCAGCCGGCAAGCAATAGATATGGGAGAGCAGTCAGTGAGTTGTGTTTTGTTTAGATGTTAATCTCAAACTTGAGTTTAGATGAGAATAACATTACACACACACACACATTTACAATACATATATATACATGCACACACCCCACGTATATATATATATATACATATATCCATATATATATATATATATATATATATATATATATGGATATATGTATGTGTGTGGGGGGTGCATTTATGTATATGCATACATTGTATACATATCTATCAATCTATTTAGTTATATGTATGGATGGATAGATGTATATACATATGTATAAATACATATATATATATATATATAAATATATACAAACATATGATGTACATACATACATACATACATACACCCTGTAATTATTGAGTCACTGGGATATGTAATACACTGCCTAAATACCAATCTTGAGAAATTAAGCTTCTCAAAACCAGAAAGGAGAAAGCTAATTCGAAGACTACAAATCCAAGCCATCACTGGAACTGTTAAAATCTGTAGAAGTTTCCAGAAGTGTATCATTTAAATATATATATGAGCATGTCTAGATATGCAACTATATGCATGAGAAGACACACATAAAACATACAAGTCTGCACATACATACATACATATTTATTCGTGACTTGAATAAATAAAAGATAAAAATTCTTTAAGACTAGTGAGAGAGAAGACACCCTCAAAAGAGGCAACCTGGCCCATATAGACTCTGTTAAAGGCCTCCAAAGGTGTCAGGCAGTCGTGCTAAACTGGACGGTGAGTCAAGTCTACCACCCAACTGGCCATGGCAGGATTCGAACTCAGAACGCAAAGAGCCAGACAGAACAAATACTGCAAAGCATCTTGTCCAATGTCGTTTTTTAATTTTTTTTATTTTTACAATTTCCCTAATCCGCTGCCTTGGATTAGTACTGAAAGGGTCGAAAGGCACAGTTGACCTTGGCACGATTCGAACGCAGAGATGGAACAAATACGTTTTATTCACTCTGCCAGTGAGATGCCTAGATCTGGTGCAATGCTAATGTTTATACAGGAGAACGCTTAATTCATTACCCAACTACGAGTAGAGGTACCATGGACAGCGAATCTAAACAGTATTTAAATAAATAAGAAATTTTTTTTATCTCAATTAAAAATGCTGCCAGAGTGGAGTTCAACTTTTTTTCTCTGACTTCTACGAAACTAGTATTGGAAGGGTTAATTCAATCGACCAATAGCTTATCTGTAATAATTTAAAAGTAAATTACGTTATTGGTTGGACCTGGGAGGATACGAGAAAAAGTCAATTACAGAAGAGAACGAAATCTAAACACTGTGAAGTGTGTATGTAATCCAACACCTCCCTGTCTCAATTGCATCGCTCGAATGTTATAGGAAACTGATCGATAGAATGCAACAGGATGTGAAACCTGGGAATATCGATGAGAGAGAGAGAGAGGTGGATAAACAGCGGAGGCTGCAAAGAGAGAGAGAGAGAGAGGGAGCAGTAGACAAAAAATAGATTAGTGAGAGAATGAGGGGTTATTAGGAGGCCTGAAAGAGAGAGAGAGAGGGGTAGTAGAATGGAAAAGGTAGAGAGAAAAATAAGTAGCTTAGCGAGAGAAAGAGAGAGAGATAGAAAGAATGACAAGTAAGTAGCTTAAGTGAGAGAGAGAGGGGGTAGAAGAAAGAGGTGAGAGTGAGGGTAAGTAGTAAAGTAGGTTTCACGGTGAACATCACCTGAATGTGTTAATTGGTGAAGGTGGGAGAGATGGTGATAGGAAGAGTTGAGAGAAGTGAGGAAGGTGTGTGAGGAAGAGACGGAGTAGAAAAAGAAGGGAGTCGCTGGAGGCGGTGCTGGAATCACGGCAAGCACATGGCTTACTGAAAGATGTTGCTCCAACAACTTACTGGCTTCAGTCGTTGTCTTGCAGTGCACCAACGACAGTGCATCTGCACACACTGTTTACCTGGGAACCACCAAACACTGACCTTTCACTCGACCGGCTGTTCAAAGTGTTGACCACCAATTTCCATTCACATCTTAAATATACAACAGCTTACATCGCGGCCAGTTTCATCGTCTCCTTCCAGCTTATTGTTTAAATTACTAACTTGTAGTGAACAACAAACAGATAAATATTCATTAATATCGCCTCTATATTCATAGTGAAACTCTTCTTCAAGCCCGCTCTGCCAAAGTCCAGTCAAAGTAATTGGAGAACACAAGAAATAATAATAATAATAATAATAATAATAATAATAATAATAATAATAAGACAATGTACATTAAAGAATACAGAATATGTATGCCACTGTCAGTCGAAGAGGTTTGTTCCACTCCATCTAATCTATTATTATTCCTTCTTTCTTTCCACATTTATGTCTGCCACTTACCAAGTCTCATCTCAAACCCACACATGATCATCACTATTTCTTTTTCATTTTCTTAATCAATTGTCATTGTTTTTTTGTTTTTTTTTAAATTTACTAATGATTATATTCACTATTTTGTTTTATATTAACCATTTCTGTGCAGATTTTTTTTAAAGATCTTATTCTTCATAATGTAATATCTCCATAAAATTTTTCTGTTACATTTATTCTTATACCCCCCCTCTTTCTCATTACACGTCTAATATTGTGGATTTTTTAAGTCCATTTAAGACAATGCAGTTATATATAAATATATACGTACACACGTGTGTATATATATGTAACAGTGTGCCTCTACAACATAAGGTAGTCCCATCGTTTCTAAGTAGGAAGTAAACAAAATGAAATTCACAACTGTATCACGTATACAGTGTTATACCTTATGTCTATGGTTTATATTTAAATCGAACAGCATTAACTGAAGGATCATCGCTCAGTATATTTAACTGAATGAAGTATGATATCTAGTTTTGTTTTTACATAGGATCGATTGACAGTGATTTCCAAGTTTCGGTTCTGCTGCTTTCGTCGCTTCCTATAAATCTAAGGAAACTGAACCGAAACTGCGAAGTCACCGTCAACTTGCACATGCACGTATATATATACACACACACACACACACACACATGTGTATGTATGTATATATATATATATATCTGTGTGTGTATGAAATTTGTGCATCACGGCTGTATATATTTTGTTAATTAATATCGGAGTATTTTTTTGTTCAAAGGCCAGAAGGAATAGGAAGATACAGGTGTCGAGAACAGTCTAAGACCTCTTCCTTAGTTCTCGATGCTCTTTTGCTGTCTCTTTTATTGTCTGTTGACAATACAGACTAGATTTAAGTGTTTATCTCGAATAGTGTCTCTCTGCAACAACTCTCCTCCTTTGTTTGTCCCCAGTCTCATTGTTTCTGCCATTATAACGAGCAAGGCAACTCTTTCAGCAGTTCTGACGGTTGATTTTATTACAATATCGATGTACTTAAAGTTAAGATTTTCTCTAGCAAGCACTCTCATGGTATTCCTTAATCGATTGATACACTTCTTCTTCTTCTTATAGTAGAAGAATTTGAGGGCGAAAGTGCTCAGCCTTATATTTCACCTGTGTCTCTTCCAACCAATGACCTGCTAGAAAAAGCAGCCAAAATCTTGAATCACACTCTAGAATCTTAAATAAGAGATGTATTCCTAAAACTATAGGATGGTCACGCCTGAAAGCTTGCGTTCATAAGTTTGCTCAATCAGGATTAACCTGGGGCTTCTACAGTTTCATTCGTCTCACCTGTACATTATGTAAAACCTTATGGATAGGCTAAGCAGGCACTGGCCTCATTGAAACAGACAGGATGGTTGAGGTTAGCACACAAAATGAACCTTTATGCTTTATCCAAGTTGAAGGGTTTAATAACGAGTTTCACGTAAATGATCGCATTCTCTTCCCTCCCAACACTCTTTCCTCAATGTTTTTATGAAGAGAAATTATTGTGCAAAGTTTTTCAACTCGGTTGTAACCAGTTGATTCAATTTCATTGACGTCGCTAATGTCCTTGACATAACAATTTTT
Source organism: Octopus bimaculoides (assembly GCF_046866305.1). Classification (NCBI taxonomy): domain Eukaryota; kingdom Metazoa; phylum Mollusca; class Cephalopoda; order Octopoda; family Octopodidae; genus Octopus; species Octopus bimaculoides. The sequence goes on along the minus strand of NC_142937.1, from coordinate 94,839,409 downwards.
TTGCCTTTGTGTCTGTAAGAATTTCTAATGGTTTTTAGAATGTTCCAAGGCTTGAACTTAACTCGTATCCTTTACCATCTGTAACAAGGAATTCGTTTTCAATTTGGAATTGTTCATAGGTATTTGTCAAAATTTGCCTTCTTTTGACAATACGTTAGGAGTTTTCAACCCGTGATTTGGGACGAATTCTCTCCCAGTGTCTGTGCTTCATTTGAGCAACTGGTGTACATTGGAAAGATGTTCTTCTTCTCTTGGCATTATGAAAATCTTTGTTTTGTTTGGTGCCAGGTTTTGCAAGTTCCTAGATACAGACTGGCATAACATTGGTGTTCATCTCTTTCAGCCGTTCTCAATAATCCCTGCCTTCCAGGGAATAGATTTCAGATGTTATTGATCTTTACACATTTTTGAAGATAGCTGTGTCTTTAATGTTAGAAACATCAATATCAACGTGTATTCTAGATGGAGTAGAATCATGCTTTGGTTATAATGTAATTATTGTGGTTGTATGTCACCAAATCTCATTTTTACCTGCCGTTAAGAAATCGTTATTGATTTTTCTTCTTACATTGTCACAAGACCATAATATACCGTTTAACCCCCGGTCAGTCCTGACAGACTAAACCTATGATCAAAAGTGTTCTGGCTGTAATCAATCAATCTTTTCTAATGTATTATACTTTATCAAAACCATCAGTGATTTTGAGGAAGATTTGGTTGCTTAGCGATTATGCTTGTGGAGACCATGCACTGAACCGACCGACCCCAGAGGAGGTACGGCATTGTCAACTTTGACAAGATTTGAACACAGAATCTGAAAAGACACCAAAATCTTCTTTTCCAATTCCACTATTTTCTGTCCAGAATTGTTACTACCGAAGTTTAAATTTAGCTGAAGTCGAGCACTGGTCGATCACATCTACTCCGTCTCTTCCTCGATGTTTGTAGCATCATCCCAAACATTACAAAATAACCATAATGGACATGAAACTTCTTTGTGTTCGCTTGGATGTTACTGCATCTACTGTGAATATAACTCTAGTCTCTCTCACTGGGATCGATGGAGTTTTTCTCTCTCACGCAGCCTTTCACATATATACAAAGATCTCTCTCTCTCCAGTAATGGGGATGGGTGGAGGTACGCAGTGAGGACACTATTCCCTTTTCAGTTCATTCTCCATCCTATCTTCATGGACCTTAGCATAACCCTTAGTTCCTAACATCCATTTCCATCATTCACAGTTACAACTATTTATTATGTGTGTGTACACACACACACACACACAGACAGACAGACAGAGTCTCTTCCACAAACACATACATCACTGTCATACAAGTACAGTCTCTGTTTCACAAATTATATTTCTCCCTACATGAACACTGCCTCTCTCACACACACACACACACCTGTATATACTCATACCTAAGGTAAACCTGCCACAGTCCCCAACTCACCGTCACTATTTCCATCACTCTTCATACCCCACAACCATCTCCTTACCCTGTTTCCCTGCTGTGAACGTCACAGTTCTTGTGGCACAAAACCAACGGTTTCAATAATCTATGCATTCTTGTCTCTCTACATTAATGGCTCATTCATTTACTCGTTACCATTCACTTTTTTCTTTTTACACATTCTGTTTGCTCGTGTGTGCACACGTATTTTGCTATGCTGTATAAAGGTGGGTTGGAGTTTATCCCAGATTTCTAGATGCTGAGAAACTCTTCTCTCTCTGGATTCCACCTCAGTCAGTCTTGGAGTGTCATCATAATGTTGTTTGAACCAAACTTTGCGAACTAACAAAACATTCACTTATACTGTGTACAGCTACTTCATGTAGCATCTATTTCCTGCCATGTGGATTATACCTCCTTATGGTACCCATTCACAGCTCTGTAGTTTATACCATCATGTGGTACTTATTTACAGCTATGCAGAGTGTACTTCCTCTTGGTGCCTGTTTACAACTAAACCAAATTGAAATGAATGCCTGCAAGATCTCCCAGCCCTGGCCTCCACTCCTTCATTGTCAGTCTGGAAGGCTTGAAGGTGGCAAGCTGGCTGAATCATTAACATGTTGGCCAAAGTGCTTAGCAGCATTTCTTCTGACTCTTGATGTTCTGAGTTCAAATGCTGCCCAGGTTGACTTTGCCTTTTTTTCTTTTTGGGGTCATTAAAATAAGTACCAAGTTGAGCACTGGGGGTTGATGCAATTAATTTATCCCTTCCCCTAAAATTGCTGGACTTGTGCCAAAATCCCTGGTGCACCAGTGTTTGATAATTACTGCTACAGCTTTAGTGTCGAAGTCTTGTTAGAGCAAAGGGTGACCGTGCTTGGGTATGGGTTTCTAGGCTGTGTGCAAATAATAATAATTGCCATGCATGAAGTTGGATCTGAATCTGAAGTGTGACTGGACCTGTTCCTCATCACAGCCAGTTGAGAGGGAAACTGGAGCAACAAATAATGAATGTACCAAGACTACCTCTATGTAGTCGCATAGACTGTTAGAAATAGCAGTCAATGTTCCTTCAGATCACAACCTTGCATATTATAAAAAGGAAGCACACATTACAGGATATAGTCCAAGAAAAATTTGTATAGGAGTTAATGGCTGTGGCTAAGGTGTTTCTAATTACAGGTCTTCTTGATCATAGGTTGATCCTTGGATATTTTAATTAATTTTTTAAAAAAATGAAGAAGGCAGCAGGTAACAAAACTTTGGCATTATTAATCTAGTCTTTGGAATTAACATTAAATTTTGGTGCAAGGTTTTTAATTAGATCACTTTGAAGCAGGAGATTTATACCACAAAATCAAGGGTGGTCTCATATGGATTGCTATGAAAAGATGAGATTTTATAGTCAATATGATCTAAATCTACTACAGAAGTTTACTGTTAATGTATAGGTAGTGGTGGGAGAGATTTATTGGTAGACCTTGTATTATTATATAATGATGCACAACTTTAATCTAAAACTTGTTTTACTACATTCACACTCAATAATTGCCCCACCGACTGACTGCCTTACATACATGGTTTGTCCAGTTTGTCCAGTGTCAACATTTTTTTTTTAACATTTTGTTATATTGATGTGAAATTTAAATGAGAGTTTCAGCTTGACACGAGATGCAGGGTGGGGGTAGGGTAGTGAAACATGGAGAGGACTACATGTGGTGTGTAGGAGATGTGGGATGGGGGTAGGGTAGTGGAACGTGGACAACATTATGTGTGGTTTGTGGTTGTGAAGTATGTGCTGTGTCTTGTGGGCCCTTTATGATATGTAGGTTAGGGTTAGGGTTAGGGCTATGAATGGTCAGTGCATGCACATGACTTGCAGAGAACTAAACTCAGTCTGGTCCACTGGATGTGCCATGCTGCTAATAAGAACAGGTTTAAGTTAGTAGATGTGTATCAAAAGATATAGGTTGATGTAGACAGAGTAAATGTGTTGGAGATATATATATGTGTGTATATACATACATATATATATATATATATATATATATATATATATATATATATGAGAGAATGATGTAAGTTGATGGTGAAAAGTACTTTATTTTGAGAGAGATAAACAGAGAAGAGAAAACTCATTAAACCAGGCCTGCGTATATTTAGATGTATGGTAAATTATAGTGTTTGAGACCTGCCCAACCCACACTTGTAAGTTCATTGAGAACACACACACACACACACACACACACACACACACACACATCTTTGCTGTATTTAAAACTCTTTATGTCCTCAACATGAATCTCACAAAAGTCAACTTTGTTATTTATCATTCTTGGAGTGATGAGATAAAATACCTGTTGACTTGTGCGGCTGATTGAATCAACCCCCCCCCCCCCCGACTCGGAAAGGTGTGGTCATGTGTGTTTATTAGAAATTGCTTACTTTACACAGGAATGGAGAAAGAAAAGTAGATGATGATCAAAGACACGAGAGAGGATCATGTGTATGACAAGGAACGAAGGGATGGGCGACATTCTTTCTCAGTTCTACATGTATGCACATGTACGACCGTTGCACAAAAGAAATTAATACACTGGCAGCTAAATGTTAGAAAGAAAGAAATCATTGGTGTGTGGTGGGGCAGCGTTGATGATTATCAGAAGCTCACTATAAATGTGACCTTTAACGCTCTTGTAGTATTGGCTGACCTTTGCCCTACTGTCCTAAAATGCTAAAAGCTAGTAATATTTCTCCTAATTATATAAATATTTATAAACAGTTCTCCCCACCGTCAACAAAAAATAAAAACATTTATAAATAAAACAAAAAATAAGAACAAAAAAGGTTTTTTTTTTGTTCTGTACATTCTCATGAGGTAATTCCACTTTCATATTGAATTAATCTCTGTTAATCTCTGGACTAGAATAATCTGTTTCTGTGAGATTCATGTAATTGTTTGCTGTAAGCTGTGTTGAGATTATCTGCTGCTCAGATGTTTCCTTTATATAATCAAACACTTTGATCGTAATAATCCCTAATAATTCTCTCCTGATAGGATTTTCTCTGCTATTCTCTCACGTGCAGAACACGTTCTCTTCTCTCAAATAAATGAATCTTTTATCTCCATTTTTTGTTTTGTCAGTCTCTTATTTTCAGACATTTTATTAGCTTGAACAATAAACTTCTTCAAGTTGATTCATTTTCAGTTTCTGAAGAAAAAGAAAGAAATATATTCTGTTTACCATTACCCATACCTCCCCCCACCAACTCTACACTAACATTCTAATCTGCACCAATTCCACACTCAACATTAACACTGCAGTCCACTTCAGCACCATTCTCTGTAACAAAAGTACACTTCACACCAAATTGTACACTGATGCAGCACTCCACTCCAAAGCAGCCCACCACACCAACATCACGCTCTGCACCTCATTAACACTCTACACTAAACACTGCATTCAAACACACACACTCACACACACATTCTTATATGCCAGCACTCATATACAACACCACTCCATTCCATCCCAACATCCTACCTCAGTTTCTAGTTTCTTTTCCATCTAAAGTACAATTCTGTAAATATTGAGGCCATTCAAAGTTGATTCTCACCAAAACTAATGATTGTACTTTTGTTGTTAGTAGAGCTATTTACTGGTAGAACAGCGTAACCATGGTGATTTCTCACTGACATAATCCACTTTATGACTCTTGATAACTGACGTTATTTCTCTCCTCCCTAAATACAAACCTCCATCATTTTACTTTATTATTCTTATGAACCAGTTTCTATTTCGGTGCCAATGTTTACCGTTCTGTAGACTATGAGCCAGTAGAATCATTAGAATCATTAGCATTTCGGACGAAATGCTTTCTGGTTTGTCTTCTGGTTATTTCCTTTCGGAGTTCAAATTTGGTTGAGGTCAACTTTGTTCCTTTTGGTGTCAATAAAATGAAGTACCAATGAAGTACTTAGGTCAATGTAATCACCTTGCCCTTCTTCTAGAAATTGCTGGCCTTGAACTCTACAATAGGCTGCTATCTCATTTCAGGGAATCTTCTGACTTTCGTCTCTATCCACCATGAAAATGGGGTTTATAGTCCTTATGAGTCCAAATGCTCAAGACTACCCCCCCCCCCCCAAGCCCCTCCACCTCCTGAAGTTTATTGGCTTTCATTTCATTCAGCTTTTTTTTTTTGTTTCTGTATTCAGAAACTAAATTGTGAAAAATATCTTTGCTTCTTCAAAGATAATGGTACCTTAATGGAAAAATTCTTGCAATTCTTTAGAATATTAAATAAGCTATGTTCCACATGTGATTCAGTTGTCACATTGTGTTAGTAACTCCTAACTTTAAAATAAGTTCAAACCCTTGTAACTAATGCTACTGTTTAAGTCATATATCATTATTATTATTATTATTATTATTATTATTATTATTATTATTATTATTATTCATATTTTGTCTAGCAAAGTGGTGTGTATTCTCATTTAATTACTCTAACTCTTCTTTCTGAAAATATATTCAAATCCAATTTAAGAAGGTCATTCTGTTGTTTACAACTAAACAAACACTTCTATTCGTTTAAAATATTGTTGGGCACAAACAAGTGTGGCTGTGTGATTGAGAAGCTTGCTTCCCGACCACATGGTTTCAGGTTCAGTCCCACTGCGTGGCACCTTGGGTAAGTGCTTTCTACTATTGCTCCAGGTTGACCAAAGCCTTGTGAGGGGGATTAAGATGATTGCTGTTTTATAATTCTTCAGCTGAAGAAAGTTAACACAAAACATTAGCTAAATTGACAGATACACCCTAGAGTCTTGGGTAAATGTAGACACATTGAATAATGTAGTCGTAGTTGCTGCCTGAAAAAGACAGGATGATCATGGCTGGAACACCTTTGGTTTTTTGTATAGGTTTGCTCAATCAAACTGACCTTGGGCTAAATGACAGCCAGATTCCTTTCATTTGTTGTTGTTGTTTTACTCTAGGTCAACCCTGATAAAATAGACAAATGTGCAAAGACAATCCAACTTTGACCACTCTGTCTTTTTCAGTTAAACCACATTATCTTTCTTGAAAAGTGTAAGGTATAATGTGAAATAAGTTTGTCTGCTCTTTCGAGCAGATTAACTGACCATAAGAGACTCTCATGTTGACCTGTGTTTCTCTGATTTGATTGATTTTATGTGAGAATTATTAGTGTTAATTAATTATTGCTTGTTAAACAATTAACTGTATCCAGTTCACTACTCTATGGTTTTAAGGTCAACTAGTTTCACTGTTAACTTTGTCTTTCTTTCCTACAAATGAAGTAAATTAATTGAGATAGAGTATTGATTTGATTAACTATATCTTTCATTAATCAACTCATTATTTATAATTGTTATTGTTGTTAAACTGGTGGTGCAGACTGTAGAGTCAGTAACACAAGTTATAAGAAAATCAGGTTTGACGCCACACTGTCCACAGTTCATCAAACTCATTAATTTAAATGATGTAATTATCATCAAACTTGTGTCGTTTATTCTACAGAATATGTTCTCAGCATCCACAGTTGAGCTGAAGTACAGGATCCACATCTAGTTTGAGATTAATCATTTACATGGAGAAAACTTTGGGGAAAGACATCCATTTTGTTTGTAGCTTTCATCCTGATTCAGTAACAAATCTCAATTCATGTTTCTGCCAAGTTTTAAGAATTAGCAAAGCCTTGCGAACGGATTTGCTAGATGGAAACTGAAAGAAGCCAGTTGTGTGTGTACACATATATGTGTCTTCTTATTTTGTCATCAAGCCTTGGACAAGGGCCGACTGATAGACGAGGGAGTGTTCCTGGTTGATTAGCTTTTAACTCTACAGCGTTCAGATTATTCTGTCCAATGTAATGCTTCTTTATTCACATTGCTTTGAATTAATCATGGATTATTATCCTGTAGCTTTGAGATTTTGATGATGTGTCAATGACATTGCAGGGTAGGTGTGAGAGGCCAGATCTGGCCAGTTTAAATGCTAAAGAGTTAAGGAGATCATACAGTTAATGATTCAGGAGGAAGAGAAATTCCAGGTGTTCGAGAAGGTTATTGTTAAAGGCTGTCTCTATCAAATTTTATATATATATATCATCATCATCATCATCATCGTTTAACGTCCGCTTTCCATGCTGGCATGGGTTGGACGGTTTGACCGAGGACTGGCAAGCCAGAAGGCTGCACCAGGCTCCAATCTGACTTGGCAAAGTTTCTACAGCTGGATGCCCTTCCTAACACCAATCACTCCGGGAGTGTAGTGGGTGCTTTTATGTGCCACCTGCATAGGAGCCAGTCTGGCGGCACTGGCAATGACCACGCTTGAATGTTGTTTTCATGTGCCACCGGCACATGTGCGAGTAAGATGACGCTGACAATGATCACACTCGAATGGTGCTTTTTACATACCACCAGCACGGGAGCCAGTCAGCATCCCTGACAAAGATCACACTCGGATGGTGTTTTTAATGTTCCATTGGCATGAGTGCCAATTAAGCGGTACTGTCATCGGCCACGTCAGCGATAGTGCGTGTGGATATATATGTGTGTGTGTGTCTATAAATGTATATATGTATACTCATACACACACATCCTTGTAAAATAACAACTGACAGTCGCAGTTCAGCACGACATATGTTCTCGAAGCAAAGATCTGTCAAATTATGTGTGCATTACATAATTTGCTTCCAAATCAGGTGCATCACTGCCAATTACCAGAATCAGTTGTGCTTACATCTCAGACATAAGAAAGAATATACAATTTAGTGGCAAAATGAATAGGTGTGGTTAAAAAAAAAAAAAAAAAACTCACACACACAGCTTCTTTCAGTTTCTGTCTCCCAAATCCACTCATATTATATATGTGTATGTGTGTGTGTGTGTATAGATACACCCCACCCCCACAGGCTTCATATATATATATATGTGTGTGTGTTTGTGTGTGTACACACATCAATGGTAATGATGATCATTATGATATTGTTGGTAAAGCTCAAGTTATATGTAGATAAAATGATGATGATGGTGGTGGTGATGATGATGATGATAGAGTAGGTAAGAACGGTAGTGAAGTGTTTATTGTAATTATGACTGAAGGTACACTCCCCCTCCCCCTCCAGGTACTTGTGAAGTTGAGTTTCAATAACAGAAATGCCATCTTAACTGTGTTTATGTTAGAGAGGAGGTTAGAGGGGACACACACACATGCACACGCACTTTACCAGATAATCTCCAGTTGCCATGGATATCTATTGAAATTGATCTTAATAACTTCCAAATGAAAAACTAAATTTCTTCCAGTGATGTCTCAGATTTCTCAAAAACTTGCTGATTTTATATTGAAGAATGTCAGTGAGTGCTATCTTGGACAAGTGTCTTCTCCTACAGCCCCAGGATGATCCAAAACCTTGAGTGGATCTGATGAGCAAAAGCTGAAAGCAGCTAATCATTTATCTGATCTCTTACTTGCTTCAGTCACTGAACAGTGGCCATGCTGGGGCACTGCCTTGAATGGTTTTAGTAAAAAAAAATCAACCCCTGGACTTGGTCCTTCCTTTTTAAAGCCTGGTACTTATTCTATTGGTGTGTCCCCTATCACAACTTGACTGGAGTCTGGTGCAGCCCTCCAGCTGGCCAGCCCCACTCAAACCGTCCAACCCATGCCAGCATGGGCAATGGGCGTTGAATGATGATGATGATGATGATGTATATATTTATACACACACACACATGCACATACATATATATACACACATACACACACATTCATATATACATACATACATACATATATACAACATATATATATATATACATATATACATATACATATACAAACATACGTATACACACACACACTTACATATATATATATATATATATACACACATACATATATACATACACACACATACATACATATATATATATACACACACACACATACATATATATATACACATACACAAATATACACACACATGCATATACATATATACACACACATGCATATATATATATACACACACACGCATATATATTGTACATAGACTGACAGAAAGATGCAGTCATAGTAGAGAAGTTAAGAAATTTGCTTCCTAAACTACATGGTGTCTTTCTGAGCCAACCAAAATGAGGGGATTTGGAAGAGAGAAACCAAACGAAGCCTGTCATATGCATATGTACGTACATGTGTGTGTGTATGTGTGTGTGTGTGCGTGTGTGTGTGTGTGTGTGCCCCTTTCTTTTGATATCACATGATTGTTATAAATGGATGTTACTATCACACAAGCAGTGTCATTCGATTCCAGTATTCTGCATAAACATGTCTGGCCATGAGAGAATGTTGCCTTGCTTGGAAACGGGAAGGCCATGAAGACATAGAAAATATGCCTCGGAAAACTTCGAAGCCACCAGAAGAGAAAAGGAAGAAATCAGACGAGAGGAGAGAAAGGCTGAACAACATCAACCATGACCTCCACCAATATTACCATGCAGTCAATGCCAAAGACTCTTCTATGTAAGAATTGGTCAACAGTCATCAACAGCATCACCATAAAGGAAGCATTCAGCTAAGAAGAAAATAAATTCTTGGATATAGTTGTTTAGCTCAGGTCATCTTTGATTTTTGATGAAAGACATTCCAGACATGACCACCTCATCTATTTACCAAGCAGAGTCCAGTGCATCAAGAACTACATCAAACGTATACTTGTTTTACTCATTTCAAAAAGAAAATGATGTGCATACATACATACATACATAAATACACACACACACACATATACACACATATATATATATAAGAGTCATAGGTGCAGCACAGCTAAATGGCCAAGCAGTTCACTTCTGAACTATGAAGTTCTGGATTCAGTCCAACTGCATGGCATTTGGGGCAAATGTTATTTTCTATGTGAGGTGAAACTATATTTTGATTGAAATTGGGTGGACAGAAACTGTATAGAAGCCCATCAGGTAGATAGTACCTGGAATTCAAACGATGCAATCTTCTCATCATACACTGAGTTAGAGTGAATCTGTTTGGGAAGTGTTAAGAATACGCATGTCTGTGGAACGCTCAGCCACTTAGGCGTTAATTCAGGAGCAGATAATCCAGTTGATCAAACAGCCGAATCTCTCCTCACCATTGAATGACGGAGAAAACACTACCACCACTATATACATGCAGATATTACAGTGTGGTGTGGGAGCAACATCAAATCCAATTACGGATTAGTATTCAAAGTTGCTTTCTAAACAGATTTGTGAATTATTTTACTACAAAGACAAATAGCTGTGAAGAACAGCTATCTCAATACTCAGAAATAAAACCATAAATCCCAAATATTTCTGCTAAGTTCCAAAATAGCAACCAATCCTCCACAATTGATGAGGCAGCTTGTTTTCCTTTCTTTTTTGTTTTTCCTTTTGTATTTATTGGATTGATGTTGATCCGAGGGAAGGAGCTAATCCCATGGCCTCTACAGGACCTTTGAGATCAACACAGTTAATGATGCTCTTTTTCAGCTGTTGCACTCCAAAAGCTGCAGGGAAAAATATACAAAGTGAGGACATGTTAGGGAAGAAGGACTGAAGTGATTGAGGACACAATGGAAATGATGGGAGAAGGAAGGAAGCCTTGTGTGGTGGGAAGAGCAGAGTGGTGATAGAGGACGAAGAAAGCTCAGAGGATCAGAGAAGAGGGAGAAAAAGCAGAGAGAGGAGACAACATGTCTGTGGGCCAGAGATTAGGGTGTAGTGGGGTGTGATTGCATGCTAATCATTGAAGTGGCTTTTTTTGTCTTTGAATGCAATCTAGAATATCTGTGTGCATAGCAGTGGCGCCACAACACGTGTGCATGTGTGACAGTTCTTCACTGAAAGTCACACTTAAGACTTGCAGTGAGTTGGCAGTAGTGGGAAGCTGGCTTTGCAAAATGGTTCTTGACCATACAACCATTCCAGCATGTGTGTGTGTGTGCACGCATGCACATACACATCTCTGAATGTACATATATATATATATATATGGCATAACTTCAGTTCCTTGTCGGTAATGTAACATTAACATTCTTCAATATAAAATCAGCAAGTTTTTGAGAAATCTGAGACATCACTGGAAGAAATTTAGTTTTTCATTTGGAAGTTATTAAGATCAATTTCAATAGATATCCATGGCAACTGGAGATTATCTGGTAAAGTGCGTGTGTATGTGTGTGTGTCCCCTCTAACCTCCTCTCTAACATAAACACAGTTAAGATGGCATTTCTGTTATTGAAACTCAACTTCACAAGTACCTGGAGGGGAAGGAGGAGGAGGGGGAGTGCACCTTCAGTCATAATTACAATAAACACTTCACTACCGTTCTTACCTACTCTATCATCATCATCATCACCACCACTATCACCATTTTATTTGCATATAACTCAAGCTTTACCAACACTATCATGATGATCGTCACTTGCACACAAACACATACATACACATTTGAAGCTCACACACACACACACACACACACATATATATATATATATATATGCATGTATACATATATGTACATACCTACATATATATATGTATATATAAACATGCATATATGGGTACAGGACATCAAAAACATGTCAACAAAATGAGAAACGAGAAAATAAAAAAACAAAAACATAGAAAACGAACTATTTTTCAAACAACGAAAGAAACAAATAGAGAAATGAGACAGGCAACATAAAGAACATTCCCTTCATCAGTTGTCCCTTGTTTTATCTACTCTGCATTTCGAAGATAGGGACAAGACACGACTTTGTTAAAACAGTCCTTCCGATACAGCAAATAAAGTAAAATTTGGGATTTTTTTTGAGAAGGGTTAAATTGGTAAGAAAAACAGGACAGGAAGAACAAAACAGTAGTGTGTGTGTGTCATCATCAGGAACGTGAAACTCTGAGTAACAGTTTTTGTGATATTTCTGCTGCTTTTTAATAAAGTGTATATATATATATATATATATATATATATATATATAGACATGCCCGTATTGGTCTTTTGTTTTTTTGTGAATTCTCACTATATTTATATATATATATTTATATATATATATATATATATATATATATATATATACTCACATACAGACATATTTTTAGTGAACTCTCTTGTCATAGACAACATATGAAGGTTCTGCAACATTTTGTTCGACAACCTGCACAGCTAATTCAGTTATAGTGCTCAAATATTCGTGCTGCATGGCCAGTACCTCCATTAAATTGACCTTGTCTGTACAGGTACACAGTGTGCCACGCATCAGCTGTCAAAGTGATGTGTGTGTGTGTGTGTGTGTGTTGGTAGATAATAATTCTTTCTAATTTTGGTGCAAGGCCAACAGTTTTGAGCTTGGTATGGTTTGAATTCAGAATAGAAAAGTCCAGAACAATACTTTCAAGTATTTTGTCCAATACTCTAATGATTCTGTCGTAGCAAAAAATAATAATGTGCCAGGATTAATCTGTGAAATCTGCCTTTATTATCAGACTTGTTACCTTGTTGGACAACAGTTTATTAATTTATTTATATCTGATGTCATGACCATCCTGTGGATAATAATAATTGGAAGGTCATCTCTATGAATTGATAATAGCTGACTTTATGGAAAAATTCCTCAGGAGAGCATTCTGCACACTAATTGCAAATATGGTAGGGTATTACATATGACCTTCAACAAGTTGTAAAATTTTGATCAACTGAGAATGATCCAAGTAATTAGTGCACTTAAAAACTCCCTCTAGAGAGGTTTAAAATGTTGAACATAATGCAAGCAAGGTAGGTAACTGCCATGAGACCAGTTGATTGAAACTTTTGGACAGTATAGACAATCTTGCATTGCCTATAGGGGATCTCGTCTTTCCTCTATATAGGGATGGACATGGCTTTGTGGTTAAGAAGCTTCCTTTGCAACTACGTAGATTTGGGTTCAATTCCACTGCAGGACACATTAAGCAACTGTCTTACTTTAGCCTTGAGCTGACCATAACCTTATGGATGGGTTTGGTATACAGGAACCGTGTATACATGAATGTAGACGTATGTGTATGCATATATATATATATATATAAATATATATGTATATAAATGTGTGTCTGTGTCAGTTTTTGTCCCCCACACAAACACAGTTTGACTACTGGTGTTGGTTTATTTATGTCCATGTAACTGCATTTTAGCAAAAGGGACTGATAGAATGTGCTAGACTTTCAAAATAAATACTGGAATTGATTTGTTTGGCTAAGACCCCAGCATGGCCACAGTCCATTGACTGAAACAAAAGTAGAACACGTATGTATTTGTGTTGTTGCTATTCAACTTGGTACCTTGTCAGTGTTTCCATGACATTCTAGAAAGTCCTAAATGCTAAACTGATAAAGAAGCTATTGTTAGTGAAGGAATTGGTGATTCTCTTCCTTTGTATTATGAAGATTACTGGTGAAATGAAAGAAAGAAAAAAATTATAGTGTTTTGTCTTTTAATTATTATTTTCAGCTTGACTGTAAACCTTTCACAGCAATTTAATCTCACACTATTTTTAATCAACTGCCTTCAGAATAATTCTCCTCTTCTTTCTTTTCCAAACCCCTTCTCTCTCTCTCTCTCTCTTTCTCTTCTCCCTCTCTCTCTCTCTCTCTCTTTCTCTCTCTCTCTCTCTCTCTCACACACCTGTAATTAATTCCATTTCAAAACCTATCATCTTGTCTCTTTTGTTCCAGTAGCAATTATGTTAAGGTTTTATACATTTATTTCCGTTTTTTTTTATTGTTTTGTATTGTTAGATTTCCTTGTAAAGCAGACGACTTTCACTGCAGATTAAAGTATTACATGATCATTTCTTTTCTCCTCTACATTTTCAATCATTCCTGACATCCCTCTCGGTTAGTTTTAATAACTCTCTCTCTATCATTCTCTCTCTTTCTAATTTCCACCAGTTCTCTATCCTTCTCACTGTCTCTCTTTACCATTCCCAATATCTCTGTCATTCTCGCCATCTCTCTCTCTCTCTCTCTCTCACCACATCTCTCCCCATCATCCATTGCAGTTAACTTCTTGTAAAATATGTCACCTCTTCACCTATAAAATCTTTAATTACTCTCACTCACCAATCTGTAGATTACATGGAAATGAGAAGCTTTGATAAATTTACACATATTTATTATTATACCTAATTTACATATATTATTTATTCAATCCAATTTTACATATCTTTATTTATCCTCCTCAATTTATTTACATTATTTGTGACATCCAATTTACTATTCTTTACGTTCAATTTGCATATATTATTCATTATTCTCAATCTTGCCATCTTAAGATGAAATCTTTCTGCAGATTTCTCCTCAACCAGCTTTTTTCACCAAATAAAGAAATCAAAATTAAACATATATTTTTTTTTTTACTTCCTCACCATCATCATCGCCATTGTTTATCATTTGTTTCCCGTGTTAGCATGGGTTGGATGGTCTGATAGGAACCGATGGGCCAGAGGACTATGCTGAGCTCCAGTGCCTACTTTTGGAAATGGTTTTTCTATGGCTGGATGCCCATCCTGATGGCAACCACTTTACAGAATGTATTGTGTGCTTTTGTGTGTGTGTGTGTGTGTGTGTGACACCAGCCCTTAGAGGGGTCCCCTATTAACTTGCCTGACCCCCATTCCCCTCACCTGAGACAGGTGAAAGTATGATTGAGGAACAGGAACAAGTGTCTTGCTGAAGCGGAGGTGCCTGGATGAGGGCTCATGTAGGAAATGTTAACTTCTCTTACAAGAAAATAATTTGTGTGACTTTGTGGACATTTGACCATTCTTATTTACTGGTATTTACTGTCACAGACTGTCTCTAGTTTCTGCAGATTCTACTGTTTTACTTTGATATTTGTTTGTCTGACCATAAATGGACAAATATGGCAGAATTAATACAAGCGAAGGCACCTGGCCTTGTGGTGCTGCACTCATGATCACAAGCTGCTAGCTTTTTGATTCCTGGGTGGTGTGTTGTGTTCTTGAGCAATATACTTCATCTCACATTAGTCCACTCAGCTGTGAATGAGTAAACCTGTGTGGAGGAATGGTACCTTGTTCAAGAGGAATGTTCTGTTCTCAGCCACTTGTATACCACAGAAACTGGGTAACCAGTTCTATGTGTCCTGGAACTTGAGACAGTAATTTATGAGGATTTATGATGATCTAATAAAATGTATTCTACCACATTTTGTTCTTCTTCAATAATTTAGTTCATTTGAATGCCATGAATTAGGAGCCATTCCACAGACCAAGCCCTACAACTTTATTCCTTTCCAATTCATTATTTTCCGGTTATTTCCATTCCATACCACATTGCACATCACTTTGTTCTCCAATGGCTCCAATTGCCTGTCAGTTTTTCTACGATCAATGGTCGTTGGTTCCTCACTCAGCCTTTTTCCATTCCCTGAGAAAATGGTACTGTGAATGATTGTGCCCCACTCAACAACCCTTCTCAAAGTTTAATGTAACCAATTCAGAGAATGTTAGAGAGACGAATCAAGACCCATTCATTCCAATTCAGGGCTTGATTGGTTATTTTAATTATTGAACCTGGAAAAGTGGACATTAAAACGACGATGATGATGATGATGATGATGATGTGTGCTGGAAGCCAGAACAAATTCTGCAAGACATTGTGTTTGGTTAGAATTCTGAAATCAAAATTTATAAAATGACAGAATTATCATAAAGACGTAGTCATTAATATCAGTTGAATTAATAAGATATTTAGTTCCAGCTGATGATGTTTACTGGCTCTGACGTTGCTCTGGTGTCACATAAAACAAATGACTTCAAGTGAGACATTTCAAATGTTTCCCAGCATGACACAATGGACACTCTGGAGTCTTTAATGTCATTCCCAGTTTGGTTTCCTCTGTTGGCCTGCTCTGATGGATTCTTCAATATTGCATGAACTGGCTGAAGAAAATATTTTATTCTAGAAAGTTCCCACTTCGATTTAGACACACATTTTATCTATTATTTACTTACTTACTTATTTACTACTACTACTACTACTACTACTACTACTACTACTACTACTACTACTACTACTACTACTACTACTACTACTACTACTGCTGCTGCATTGAACTGGCTGAACTGTTAGCATGCTGGGCAAAATGCTTAGTGGCATTTTGTTTGTCTTTACGTCCTGAGTTCAAATTCTGCTCATGTCAGCTTTGCCTTTCATCTTATCAGGGTCATTAAAATAAGTACCAGTTGAATACTGGGGTGGATGTAATCAGCTTACCCCTCCCCACCAAATTACTAGCGGTGTGGCAAAATTTGAGACCATTATTATTATTATTTTACATATCTTTTGCATTGATAAAAATGACTCTCATGAGCTGACAAACTCATTGGCATGTTGGACAAAATGCTTTGTGCTATGTACGTCAGCTCTTTACATCTGAGTTCATATTCTGCTGAGGTCAACTTTGTTATTCATCCTTTCCAGATTGATAAAATAAGTACCACTCAATGATGGGGGTCACTTACATTGAACCCACTAAAGTTGCTGGCCTTGAGCCAAAATTTGAAACCATTATTCTTATATTTTGTGAAATGGTCAAAAGCTGCATTATTTCCTTGTAAGTCTTACTTTTTGATTTCTGATCATACCTTGGTTAACTTGGTCTTTTATCTTCACAGAATCGATAAAATAAAATCTCACTCAAGTCGTGGGATTGATATAATTAACCATGTCCTTCTCTAAAATCTAAGGTTTTCTGCCAATATTAGACCTGCATATTATTTTGTTCTGTTCACTGTGTAAAGAACATCAAAATTCAAAAAAGTTTGTCTTCTAAAAGCTGGGTTTTTGGCAAGTTTCTGTAATTTCTCATTATAATTCACACCATATTTCAAAGCAGACACAAGTCTGGCTTTGCTAGCTTTAAACGCTTCCTTTGGATATTAAAAATAATTCTTCAAATTATTTGGCTTGTCAGGTTTTCTTTGAAAACCAATCTGTAGTCTTTAAATGACACAAAAATGATCACAGACTGTAATTATATGTAATTGCTCTGTGGAAGTGCCAAGTCTGTTTACCTCCAGTATCTGGTGGTATGAATGGTGTGTCTCGGTGCAGTTTGTTAATTCACGGTTTTATAGTTATTCACTGGTGTGACTACACAACCAAACTTGGTCTGATCTGGTTTCAATCCGTGTATATTTACATATATGAATACATATACACTGATACCTTGCAGTATGAGTTTAATTCATTCCATGATGGAGCTTGTCTTATTATTTACTTGTTTTACAAATCAATTTTCACCATTGAAATTAACTAAATTATAATTAATCCATTCCAGCCCCTAAAAACCACTCAAAAATAATTTTTTATGGGTTTTAAAACAGAAAAGGTGTAATTACAAGTAAAATTATAAAAAAAAAAATGCAGAAATGCTATGTAGTTCCTTGGACAAGTGTCTTCTACCCTAACCCTAACCCTTGGGCCAATCACAGCTTTGTCAGTGGATTTGGTAGACTGATGGGAGATGGAAAGTGAAAGAAGTTTGTCATATAAGTATGCATCTGTGTGTATGTGTGCCTCTTTGCATGCTAGTTGTAAACAAGTGTGTCTTTCATACAAGCAGTGTCATTCATCTCCAGTCTTTCATGAAAATATGCCTCATCATCATCACCACCATCATCATTTAATGTCTGTTTTCCATGCTGGCATAGGTTGGGAGGTTTGACAGGAGCTGACCAGCCGAAGGGTTGCTCAGGTTCCATGTCTGTTTGGGCATGGTTTCTATAATTGGATGCCCTTCCTAATGCCAACCACTTGACAGCGTGTACAGGGTGCTTTTTATGTGGCACCTGCATGAGGAAAATTTTAAGTTGCTTTGAAATAGGGTTTGCATGAGAAAGGGTATCTGGCTGTAGAAAATCTGCCTTGGTGAATTCTATCTGACCCATGCAGGAAGAGAAAAGTGAATGTAAAAACATTGATAATGATGATGTACATGTATCTGTGGGATATTCAGCCACATGCATGCTAATCCAAGGAAGAGGTAATTCAGTCTAAACTCCTGAATACTCATCATAGAAACTGATCCATTAGAAATGTTGTGTGTGTTTGTGTGCATGAGTTTTCTTTTGTTACAGTAATAAGATGTTACCTAAACAACGATTCTTTCATTTGTGTGTGTGTATTGGTTATTAGTATAGAAATATTGATCAGATAATCTTGCCAAATCGGCTTTCAATCTAATATCTTGGTTGTTCATTGGTACCTGTTGACTTATCAGGTGAATATGATCATAAATGCTACAACCACCACCACCACCACTACCACCACCACCACCACTACCACCACCACCACTACCACCACCACTACCACCACCACCACTACCACCACCACCACCGTCACAACCTCCACTACCACCACAATTATCGTTACCCTTGCAACCACCATCACTACTACCGCCACCATCACAGCTGTGACTGCCATCAGCATCTCCATTACCACTCCATCCACCCCTACTACCTTTCCCACCACAGTCCCCACTATTATTACATTCACCATCACCACCATGATTCTCCCATTTATTCACCCCATTAACATTCCCACCACAACTATTATGACATCATCATCATCATCACCGTCAGCATCCTTCACTTTCTTAAGGTGTTACTTAGCCCTGGTCAGTCCTGATCAATCTTCCGCTTGGGAAAGCAATGGGTTGGCCAGGTGGAGCATAACATTGAGCAAGTGGTCCTCCTTTTGGTTAGAGAGCATCACTGTCTTTGTGATTTCTTCACCAAAGAATCCACTGAATGTTGTATGTTTGCAGATTGTCCGTCCCTGCAGCCACTTCTTCTCCCCCGTTTCATAAGAAGACATTGTGATAAAAGAGTGAACAAGATCAAAGTGTCTGCAGAGCTCATCAAAGACTAGAATGTTTCTTAATTGAGCCAATTAATATAATTGGTGTAGACAGACAGACACACAAACACTTACACACACACACCCATAGTTAGATGTATGACTGCTGCTGGTAAATAATGTTTTCCCTATATAATTGGTGCCGCCGTAGCTGTTCGGTTAAGAAAGTCACTTTGTAATCACATGGTTTCTGGTTCAGTGCCACTGTGCAGCACCTTGGCCAAGTGTCTTCTACTATTGTCCAGATTGACAAATACCATGTGAGTGATTTTGGTTGATGGAAACTGTGTGGAAGCTCATATATATATATATATATCTGTGTGCGTTTGTGTCTCATATATGTGTGTGTGTGTGTGTATCATGTATATATATGTGTGTGTGTATTGTGTATATATATGTGTGGGTGTGTATAACTCTTATATATGTGTGTGTGTAGCACGTATATGTGTGTGTGTATGTATCGTATATATGTGTGTGTGTGTGTGTGTGTGTGTGTGTGTGTGTGTATCTCGTATGTGTGTGTGTATAGGAAATAGAAATAGTGAACGATTAGATTCTGTGGAATATGTCACTGATACATATATCAATGTTATGTTTTCAACAAAAACCCTTTTGATCCCTCTCCACTGTAGAATAAATAAATCCTTACTTCAGAAGCAGTTTAGGGTTGGTGACAGGAAGAGCATCTGGTTGTAAAGTCCTGCTTCAGAGAACCTGCTCTCCAGACCCATGCCAGCAAAATAGACATTAGGTTAATGATGGAAGCATAAATAGAACATCAGGAAGAAAATAACTGAAGGGACTTCGTTTGTAAACATTGTTTTGATTTATTGCTTTAAATTTAACACCTAATTACCGTTAATGAGAGTGTTAATTAACAATTCTAAGGTAGATTTAAACTTGAGTTAAGATAACATTAGTTATAGGATTACTGAGGTAAATCTAGATCAGAGATAATCTAGTGTGTCACCAACTGCATGATTGGCAATTAATTTGTAGATCTGAGGCAAGGCATCGACTGTATCTGCTCTCGACTCCAATTAGAAGAGAATTGAAACTTCGTTTTGATGTACTTTTGTTGTGATATATTCATAACAGGTAAAAACACGGCTGTGTAGTTACGAAGTTTGCTTCCTAAAGCATGTGGATTTGGGTTCAATCCCATTGTGACACCTTCAACAACTGTCTTCTGCTGTAACCCCAGACCAACCAGAATATATATCGTAACAACGAGATTTATATATTCTATATATTGTAGCAGTGATCTGTCTGTCCGTCTGTCTGTCTGTCCGTCCGTCCGTCCGTCCGTCCGTCCGTCCGTCCATCTATCTATCTATCTATCTATCTATCTATCTATCTATCTATCTATCTATCTATCTATCTATCTATCTATCTATCTATCTATCTATCAGTCTGTCTATCTTTGAGTGCATTTTAGGCAAAGGTTGTGGCTTCATGCCAGGTGTTGAAAGGCTAAAGTATCATTGAGGGGCAAGCACTAGTGTCTTGCTTGCATTATATAAGGGTGGGTGAGAGTACCTGGGTAGAAGATAAAGGTGGTGGTAGCATACATGATTAATTTCTGTTTTGTTTGTTTCAGTACAAGATTGGCCAACTGTACATGATAGCCAAACACAGCCATGAGCAAAGCGAAAGTGGCGAAGGTGTTGAAGTGGTCAAGAATGAGCCCTGCGAACATCCAGTCCATGGTAATGGTCAATATACTGAGAAACGGATACATCTGTCCAGGTAAATTATCTGCAACTTATTTAATCATCATCACCGTTTTAATGCCCACCTTTCCATGCTTTCCACAGGCAAACATAATTTGTTGAGGTAGATTTTCTATGGCTGAGGGCCACTGACCCCCACCTCTTTCTGAGTAAGGTTATATTGTCTCCTCTTGTCCTTTGATCATGAACAGCACAATGGATGGACATGACAAACGAATGACACTTCTTGGATGATGATGATACTTGTGTACAACCAGCACTCAATTGCAGTACAGAGAGAGAGACTCTCTTAGACGTTTTTAATAATCCTTGTGACTCAACTCCACTTAACTTGAAGTTTCATGGGTGCAAAGGACATGTCCATCTCATCTAGCATCTGATGAGATGGATGGGAGTCACACTGCTGTAAAAAATGTGTTGAATGTTGCTTTCTTTTGTTTGTTCTCTCTTTCTCTCTCTCTGTCTCTCTCTGTCTCTCTCTCTCTCTCTCTCTGTCTCTCTCTCTCTCTCTCACACACGCACACACACACACTGGGCTTCTTTTATTTTCCATCTAACAAATCCACTCAGAAAGGTTTTGGTTGGATTGAGACTATGGAAGACATTTGATCAACTTGCTGTAAAGTAGGATTGAACCCAAATCCATGTGGGTGGCAAGTGAACTTCTTAACCACACAACCATTTTTGCACCTATATTTAACTTTCATAATTAGATTCCTTAAGGAGGCAAACTGGCAGAGTAATTTGTGCTTCAGAAAAAATGCTTTACTGCATTCATTGCAGCTCTTTACATTCTGAGTTCAAATCCTGCTTAGGTCAACTTTGCATTTTCTATCTCCAAGGTTAATTAACCCATAAAGTGCTGGGATTTGCACTTACATAGCATGGACTGCTGAGCACATTTTATGAAAATAAGACTACCATGCACACGTAAAAAACAAAAAATAGCTAAAATATCTTCTTAGTATTTGATGGTGGCAAGTTTTACATCATCTGAAAAAGTTATTAGTTGAACTATTAGTCCTCTTGCATTCTGGGGGGGCGTCGGAGCATTTGAGTGACAGTAGACTCCAACTAACGGCCATAAATTAAATGCATCTCTCTGGGCCACGATTGTGTGTCTGATGGCCATCATCGTGACCCGTCGCGCTTGATGTGTTAACTACAGCACCAGTGAAGTACTAATGTCAATGACTGATCTTGTCTCCAGAAACCAAAATTAAATTCCTTAGCAGTTCCATAAACCATTTTCAGTGTAACTCTCTAAGTCCCACTGATCTCTCTAATCCTTTATATTTCACAAGCTCTGTTAATCCCGTAAATATCAAGTTAAGTTAATCCATTAAATATCACTCAATGCTGTTTCCATGTAGCTTTATTAATTAGAGGATGTGGGAAGTACCAATGTCTTTTGTATGACCTGTCCTAGATATCACCATGACCTCTGTGACCTGCCCTAAATATCATTGTGTCCTCTGTATGACCTGTCCCAGCTATCAGCCATGCCTTCTTTTGAACCTTTCCTAGTTAACACGTCAACTGCCAACTACGATTTAGTAGTGCCTTTAGGGTCTCATTTTTGCTTAGATGGACAGCAAATCCCCAACCATCTCATTCCTTTGACATCTCCTTTGTGAGGGTTCAACCTCTGGAGATCATTCTTCACCAACTCTCATCCCCCACATCTTCCTCATCCCCAGCTTCCCCTTATGCCTGGATTATTTCACATTAATCAGAAATGTGTAATGAGATAGAAAAACAGAGACAGACAGGGAAATAGTGAGTTAAATAAGGGCTTCTCAACCCGGGTTCACATGACCCTTGTGGGGGCCCAAGTAAGATCTTGTTACTCAGGTTTATCTGCAATAAACTGCTTAGACTTCTAGAATATACAAAATATTAAAATTTTTTAGCATGGCTGTGTGGTAAGAAGCTTGCTTCCCAACCACATGGTTCCGGGTTCAGTCTTACTACGTGGAACCTTGAGCAAGTGTCTTCTGCTATAGTCGCAGGCCGACCAAAGCCTTGTGAGTGGATTTGGTAGACGGAAAGTGAAAGACGCCCATCGTATATATATATATGTGTGTGTGTGTCTGTGTTTGTCCGCCCCCCCCATTGCTTGACCACCCCTGTGTCCCATGCCACCCCCTGTGTCCCACGCCACCCCCTGTGTCCCATGCCACCCCTGTGTATTTAAATATGATTATATCAATTTGTTTTTCTTCTTCTGTTTCCAGTCGACTTCCAGGCTGGGTACAGAGTCTTATTCCACGAATCTTCTATGTCACTGAACGAGCCTGGAATTTCTTTCCTCATACTATAACAGGTATTGTGTTATATTTCTACCCCTTATATAACTTTATACTGGACTCTTGTTAAAACCTAGGTTTAATGTCATCCTACAATGGTGACAAGGGTTAGTTTTGAATTTTGAGGGATTACAGACTTAGTTCTGTGCGAATGTCACTTAGTTCCAGTTGATATCATGTTGTGAGCTATGGTGGATATCTGAGTACAATATATGGTGTGGATATCTGATTGCTAGTTATGGTGGATAGCTGACTCTTAGCTACAGTGGTTCATATGAAAGTAAATATCAGGTATTTGTCTGTTGGATTATTCTAGGTATTACTTTGATTACTAAATATATATTAGTTGTTAACCATCATGGCTAAGTCCTTACATGAATAAGTGTAAAGTGTTTTGTGGAATTGTAACAGTGCAGAGTGATTCTCCTGCCATGAGTAAGACTGTGACAGAGTTGTATTGTATTTCTACGTTAGAAGTTTGTCTCAATAGTTTAATACCTGATAACTCAGAGACAAACAGATCCTCTGCACATTTTGACATCTTTTAATATTGAACATCTTTTAAATCTAAAAATTATCTGATTAAATGTTTGTATTTTTTTTTTACTTTTACTTTGTATCTCAGTAAATTTCTCATGTGTTGAATCTTTTTCTTTTGCTTGTCTTCTGACCACCACATTGATCTTTCCCACTGGCTGGACATAAAGAATACACAGTAAGTGATATGTTTGTTTATTCTTCGTATTTATGACTAAACACAAGACTTTGCAATATTTCTATAGTAATGAGATTGTCAGTTCTCACTAATATCAGTTGGATATGTTTGTAAATTTAGAAATTTTCATTAAGTGGCTGATGGATGTATGTTTTATATTTAAAACTGAACCCCTTTTGATATCCATCCATCTGAGATTGCCTTTGGCCCTGGTAGGGTTTTGTTCCCACTGAGTTGACCCTGTTGGCATGTGTCCATTACTGTTTGTATTGACTTTTTCGCTCCCCTTTTACTGATTTCTATCTGTAAATATAATTATAAAGCTAGGGACCCACTCTTCTTTGCACAGATGTGGCAACGATGGGTGCCTCTTACAGCTGCTGTTCAGAGATATCAAATAAAGATGACCACCACCACCACCACTCTCTTTCCCAACATTATCTCTCTGTGTAGATGACGATGATGATGATGATAGGTGCTTCTGAAACATGTGGAGACTTCATACTTTTACAGCAGTTCAACCATGTGACTGACTGAGATCCTGGTCTCATGACTAGTCATGTGATCAACTGTAGTGGATGCTGTGAGGTGGTGCTGTCTTCCAAGTGATTAGTCTTGGCCAAATGAACTTTATCACAGGCGAATTGTGTGTGTCATTAACCTACATTTGTCTAACAGCAGGGATTCTATGTATTGTATTGTGTGTGTGTGTGTGTGTGTGTTTGTGGGTCACGTGTATGTATATATGATGTGTGTGTTGTGTGCACATGCATATGATGTGTGTGTGTGTGTTGTATTTAATAGGATTAGTCACAATGTTTAGCGCATTTATTCTTGACATGTCAAGGTCAAATATTCTTGGTTAATGAGAAACATGGCTGATGAGGGAAGGACAGGTTGGTGAGTGAAGGGTAGCTCATTGAGCAAAAGGTAGCTTGATGAGTGAAGGGCAAAAAAGCAGCTCAGTGAGTGAAGGGTAAAGGGAAGCCTGATGGCCAAAGGATTGCTTAATGTACAAAGGGTGACGAGCTGGCAGAATCGTTAGGGCACCGGGCGAAATGCTTAGCGGTATTTCGTCTGTCGTTACGTTCTGAGTTCAAACTCCGCAGAGGTCGACTTTGCCTTTCATCCTTTCGGGGTCGATTAAATAAGTACCAGTTACGCACTGGGGTTGATGTAATCGACTTAAACCCTTTGTCTGTCCTTGTTTGTGCCCCTCTATGTTTAGCTCCCTGTGAGCAATAAAGAAATAGTGTACAAAGGGCAGCTTACTCTGTTTGGGTATTTTCTCTATTATTCCTGACCGACATTTATGTTCTTGAGAAGAACGACATGAACATCACAACACTTATTTTCTTTTCTAACCCATGCCAGCATGGAAAGCGAACGTTGAATGACGATGATGATGATCTGACTGGTTGTATTTAAATGAATAAATAAAGAAAATGATTATTTTCTGTTTACAGTGTTCATTCCTGCCTAAGTTCTCTGTCTATATTGAGACCCGCTATGAAAATAATCCTGCGACATCAGAGAATGTAAGTATTCACTCATCTAATTTTGGCATCAGCAATCAGATGTTGATTGTTTGTCACAGTCTAACGAATCAACATGTGACTGCTGATGCTCAACGCTAAATGGTCTCAAAACCTTTGGTGGGAAAGTCTACAGTATATTCAACCAGTTTTATAAGAAACAGCACAAATATATTCAATTCTTGAATTTGGGACTTGAAGGTCTTGAAATATTAGGATTTAGGAATTCTGCTGATTCAAACCAACTGTGAAAAGCTAATAAGAAAATCTCAAAAATCTAAGATAAAAATGATATGATTTGAGTATAGTCGTGTAGTTAATGAAGCGTAGTATTGTGTAATTAGTATTGTGTAATTGGTTTTGGTTAAAAGCAGAGACCATTTTAATCTTATTTTCAGTGTATTAACCTTGATGCTGATGAGCTGGAACAACGAGAGGTGGACGTCATCGATATTGTCATGGAAGAAATTGCAGAACATCACTATAAACCAGAAGAGGTCAGTTTGATTACTCGATTTATAGAATCATCATCATCATTATTGTTTTACTTTTCCATGCTTGCATCACTCAGACAGACATTGTTGAGACACATTTTCTAGTTGGATGTTCTTCCTGTCACCAATCCTGCTCTCAAATCAGGTAAAATTTCTCCTTGGTTAGACAGGTTTTTCATAGAAGACTGCAAACAAATGACACCACTTGTCTGATGGCAATGTTTGTTTACAACTATCATGTGATGTCAAGACGAGCCCCACACAAGTCTACATATATATATAGGCTTCTTTCAGTTTCCACATATCAGATAACATTAAAAAAATCATTAAAAAAACCAAAAGAGCCAACAATTTGTTTCGACTTATATAAATGAATAAGAATTGTTTTTTAAATCAAATAATGTCTATAAGTCTCTTCAGAGCTTTGGTTTTAAAGACAGACGGAATTCCGTGTGAAAGATGGCTGGATTGTAGAAAAAAAAAAAATTCCAGCTGTTCTTTCACACGGAATTTCGTCTGTCTTTAAAGCTCTGAAGAGACTTATATAAATGAATATGAATTGTTTATAAATCAAATAATGTATATAACTCGAAATAAATTGTTGGCCCTTTTGGTTTTTTAATGACTTTTTTAATGTTATCTTGTATTCATTGTATTATGTTATAATATAAATAAATTATTAGATTGTCAATTGAATCTCTCTATTTAATTTATTGTTTGTAATTTGAAATACACCTATATTTATGTGGTATTTAACTGATTTATACTAGTGAATTGGATGTTTTACACACCCCTTTGAAGAAATTCCTTTCCTTTGTTTGTTACTATATATATATGTGTGTGTGTGACTACGGACCGAGACCTTTGGAAATGGGCTGTGCGTGAGAAGACCCGGCAAGCCAAGTAAGATCGTTGCCAGTGCCCCTGGACTGGTTCTTGTGCGGGTGGCACATGAGATGCACCATTTTTAGCGTGGCCGTTGCCAGTACCGCCTGACTGGCTCCTGTAGGATTTTCGAGCGAGATCGTTGCCAGTGCCCCTGGACTGGCTTGTGCGGGTGGCACATAAAAGACACCATTTCGAGCGTGGCCGTTTTCGTGCGGGTGACACGTAAAAGCACCCACTACACTCTCTGAGTGGTTGGCGTTAGGAAGGGCATCCAGCTGTAGAAACTCTGCCAAATCAGACTGGAGCCTGGTGTTGCCATCCGGTTTCACCAGTCCTCAGTCAAATCGTCCAACCCATGCTAGCATGGAAAGCGGACGTTAAACGATGATGATGATGATGATGATATATATATATATAATATTATTAGGGACAAAATTCTTGAAAATTGGTTATTTTCCCTAAAACTATATATATATATATATATATATATATATAGATATACACGTATGTACATACACACATTATATGCTTATATTACGTGCGTGTGTGTAATGCTTAGATGTTTAAATACATATACTAAAGACCTACATACACACTACATGTCTATACACACATCACACACACATACACACTATATTTTGTTTTGTTGCATTTTTATATCTCATCATCTTCTTTGTCATCATTGTTGTCATCATTATTATTTCTGTAGTCATTGCATTCTCCCGCATCATATTCCTTCCTGTAGTAAATATGGTAAAACCCTAACTTTCATAACAATGTTGTCTATTTTTATCCTTTTTCCTTTAGGATCTGAAAATTTTCAAATCTGAGAAAACTGGTCGTGGCCCATACACCAGTGGCTGGATGGTTTGTACAGTTAATTCAACCTTTTCAGTAGTTCACGAATAGCTCCATGTGTGTTATGTAGACATAAAACTCTGTATATATAAAGACATACGTGCAGGTATATATGATGATGATGATGGTTGTCCACCCATGACTGAGGAAGATCATCACTGACCATTGCACGAGATTACTGCATCAGCAGTTGGCTTTGCTTGGGTTCGTGTCTGTCACACCTTTTAACTTGACCAGGCACCAGATCGTTGCCTCACTGGTTATTGCACAACTTAGAGTTTTAGGTCCAATAAGGCTTGCATAGCACCTTACAGATCCTTTCTGCCCTACTGACCTGATCCAAAGGCAAACCAGGACAAGATAGCCACTACAAATATGGGTTGCAGGCTCAGGTGTGTGGGAGCAGCATGATCTCAGGTGCAAGCAAAAGATCCCCAAAATATTCAGTGCCATTCCATGCGTGCCTGGTTTTATATCAGAGTGACCTTCTGGAGACATGCTTTAACAAAAGCTAAGGGGCACTTCACTTCCAGTGGTCTTCCAGCATGGTGGACACCAACCAGAATTTCTGAGGGTCCGTGCTATTGCTAGATAATCGGCGAACTTACTCTAGGTTCATCCATTCTTTTGATGATTTGTTCTAGCAAGGCTGGTGGTGGTGGTGGTGGGGGGAGGCAGTTCACGTACACACACACATATGAGAAAGAGATAGGTAGATATATGTATGTGTGTGTGTGTGTGTAGGGGGGGGGGGGGGCTTTCCCTGTCTTCATTTCTTTAATTGCTTTATCTACCAAGCAACTGTTGATTTGGATAGCTGGTCCCTCAGTTGGGTCTACATTAGGCAGACTCTCCTTCTCCTAAGAGTTCTTTCTTTGCAGAGTCATTAACTGCAACAGTCACAGAAGCAGTATCAGTTTAAAATAGTATTCTGTGTATCATACTCAATGCAGATAACCTTGAAATTGTGGTATTTGTCTCAAGATTGTATCTTGCAAAGGTATATATTGTTAAAAATCACGGGACTGTATCAATAGCAGACGAACAGTGTCTAGCAGTGGTGGTGGAATTGTTAAATATGTATTCCTGCTTCTTTGGCCATCATCAGTTGCTAGCATCCAGTGGCAGACACATCCTAAACTAAGTGTAGCCTCTACTGATGTGGAACAACAGTGATTAACAAACAGCTGATGTCAGAACGAGCTGGCAGGGTGTGTAAAAAATCATTGATAGTTATTAGTTGAAAATAGCATATAACATTCTGTATACCTCACAAGCCACAGGGCTGTGCTATATACATGTGTGTGTGTGTGTATGTATGTATGTATGTATGTATGTATGTATGTATGCATGTGTGTGTATATGTATGCATGTTTATATGTGTGTGTGTGTATGCATGCATGTGTATATATGTGTATGTTTGTGTGTGTGTGTATGTATGTATGCATGTGTGTATATATATATATATATATATATATATATATATGAGAGAGAGAGAGAGAGATAGACAGACAAACAAATAGATTGATAGATAGTTATAATATGAATGTCTATGTGTGTATATTAAGTATGGTTCTATTTTATCTTTGTTTCAATATAGAAAAGCTCTGATCCAGTAATGTGTTCTTACAAAGTTGTGAAAGTGAAATTTGAAGTTTGGGGTCTGCAAACCAGAGTTGAACAATTTGGACAAAAGGTCAGTATTTGCTCTCCCATTGGTGGAAGTTTGTTTCCCAAACTCTTTTGTTTTTTTTCTTTTTTAGACATGTGCTTCTTTTGGAGTATTTGTATTGTTGTATCTTTTCTGGTATCGTTATGCCAATAAAATACATGCATTGGTTCAATTTTACTTCTTTTTTGTTTGTCAATTGGTTGTCATTAAAAAGACTTTCACAAACCTGTTTGATTGATTAACCAAATGAATATATCAAACAATCAATTAGTTAATTGGTTAAATAATTAACTAATTGAAAAATAATAATAAAAGACGTGAAATAAAACCAGTGTGTGTGTGTGTGTTTATTATTGGCATAATGACCCTCCTGAGACAACAAAATCTGTTTCAACACATGAATTCACATCATAAATCTTGCAAAACAAATTTGGGAATGAAATATTACATTTGTGCTTTCTGTGAATTCAGTCAAAAATGATCTTCTGAAGCATTTATTGTAGAATGAAAAAATATTTTACATTCTTAAAAATGACCATTATTTGACTGTTCAGTGTTAGAAAGGATTGTTGATGGATTGTTAATATGACTAATGTTGACATATCCACTGTTAAAAATGACCAATGATGGCGTGTCCACCATGAAGAATTACCAGCTAAAGCAGAGCTTTACAACCTCCAAAGAATAGTTTTCCCAGTCAACTTGACAAACACACACACACACACACACACACACACACACACAGACCTCAGACCTTCCATCATCATCATCATCATTTAATGTCCGTTGTCCATGCTGGTATGTGTTGGATGGTTTGACCAGAGCTGCATCAGATTCCAGTCCGATTTGGCATAGACAGACAACTGCACACTGTCATTTGCTTGCAGTCCACCATGAAAGCCTATCCAGGCTGTTTGCGGTTTGATAGACTGGGACAGTGGTATTACTTCACTTAGGAACTGGTGAGGTTTGGTGTCAGGAGGGGTGTCTAGCTGTTGTAAACCCTGCCCCAACGCAAGCTACACAAAGTATAGATATCAAATATATGTTGTGTGTGTATGTGTGCTATAACTATGGTACAGGTTATGTGTGTGTTTGTGTGAGTGTATATACACGTCACAGATATGCATACATTTAAGATAAATTACAGCTTTGTTGGATGAAGTTTCACGTTGACATATTTAGTGATGATGTGTTGCCCATGACTCACAAACTATAGACTGTTGGAAAGACCAATCTGACTCAGCTAAATCTCATTCAAGTTAAAGTTATAAAAGGCATGATGTGAGAGATGCCTAAAGATTTGGTTATCATTTTTAGCAGGTCGAGTGACCCCATAGAAACTTTCTGCCTCTGTTATATAAGGTTTAAAGATGGATTAAGTTATAAGGAAACTTTTGTGGTAATTATCTCTTGGTGATTAGTTTTATCTCTTATGAGATTAACAAATTGATTGTAATAATAATAATAATAATAATAATAATAATGATAATAATAATAATGATAATATTCAAATCTGGTTTGATCTATTCTCAGTTGGTATTATAACATATTGAACAAGAAAGATCAATGATGACATTTAGAACCTTCCAAGTACATTATGCTTAGCTGCAACTTGGGTTTCTCTTTCACTACTGCCATGTGTGTGTGTGTGTGTGTGTGTGTGTATACACACACTGTTGATCAGTCAATACTGCTTGCTTCTCTGCCAAACATATAATGTAAACAAGTCTGATGTTTTCAAATGGCACAGTGTGTGTGTTTTGTTGTGTGTAGTTTCATTTTCTTTCTACCTGATCATCTGATCTTCTCTCTCTCTCTCTCTCTACATGCATGCATGTATGTGTGTGCGCATATGTATGTATTTATGTACATATATGTATTGTTTTTGTGTATATATGTGTGTGTGTGTGTGTGTGTGGTTCAACTATGTCTGCATCATCATTGTGATTAAAACGTCAATAAGTTTGCCGTCCTTCACATCCCTCCCGAACACTGCTTCAATAACTAAAAGACAGGGTAGCTGGGTAAATTGCCAATACGTGGGATAGAAGACAGAATGCAGCTGGAAAGTTCTTTACAAATTCAATCGCTGTTCCTTTTGCTGTATAGTCTGGTTGAGACCAGTGGAATTTAGAAAGCATTTAAAAAATAACTATTCTTGTTTTCTGTGGAAATACCAAAGAAAACAACATGGAAACATCTCATTGGTTGTCCGTTGGAACCTATTTCCTGTATATTAAACTACTCTGTCAAATTTCTAGACAGGTCACTTATTTTTACATGCTCTAATTTATATGAAACTGAAATAGGTCACTTATTTCTACATGTCCCAGATAATCTGATTCTGAAATGACAGGAGACCATTCAGTCTGGTTACAAATGTCTGTCATAGAGTAGGAAGTTTATATGGTTGGTCATTATCTCTGGCCAGTCCAGTCTTAGGAAGATGAGAGATACACATGACTTTATATGGAATTATCATCATGGACGTTAAATGATGATGGTTTTGTATAAAGTCACATCTATCTCTCATCTACCTGAGACTGGACTGGCCAGAGATAATGACCAACCTTATCAACTGCCAGAGACGGTAGATCTATCAACTGTTCAAGGATTTATTAACTATAACTTTTTGTTTTACTGAAATGATGACTAAAATAAAGATGATAATTTACATTATAATCATTGAAACTGCATAGGTTGGATAGTTCTTCAAATTCAGACTTTTTACGAAACTATTTTGTATTTGGTATTCATGAAGCAGTGTTGTTGTTGTTCTTCCTCACTGTCACTGGTGCATATCTCAGAATGTCATGGGGGAGTGGTTAAGAATTTGGCTCTGATCAGAGAAGTTTTCACCTGAGAAGGTGAATATGTGGTGGCATCAAAAAACTCCTGGACTAGTTCTGTAGTATGCCAACAGATGGCAGCACATGGTTGCATGCACAGTGAGAGCTAGCAGTGACTGTCATACACTGTTGATTGGTTAACATCCTGATATAACATCTCTTATTGACATGCTACGCTCAAAATGCCATAAATGTCAGGAGATGAAGAATCAGTACAGCAGCAGGAATGTCAGATGCGTTTCAGCCTTTTGGGGCATTTTCAGTGTTTACCTGCAGCCTGATGCTTGGACGAGAATTCATTGTCTCCAGTATAAGAAACAGAGAACAAAACAGTAACTGATGCTGTGAATAGCCACCTGGTTGAATAAAAATGTGGTATATGCAATTGAGGCAGTATTTAATTAAAATAGCCACCTACGTATCATAGCTAATGTATACACACTGATGACATACCATTTCCTGCAGTATTTCTCCTAAGATTATATCTCTTATGAACATGCTGTGTTAAAAATGCAGTTCACACACAAACAGACATGTCTATCAAATCCACTCGCAAGGCTTTGGTTGGGCTGGAACTATAGTAGAAAACACTTACCCAAGGTGCCATATAGTGGGACTGAACCCAGAACCACGTGGTTGGGAAGCAAGCTACTTCACCTGTAATTTAATGGAAAAGAATTTTATTCTTCAATTGAAAAAATAAGACACTGGAATCTGATCTTTGGTAATCGTGAATTCATTGAAATGGTAAGAATAAACTGAATATATTAGAAAATTACTATTTGTAAATCTCACAATGAGAGATGTTCAGCAACAGTACTTTTGAGTAAAGATTGTTTGCTAACATAACATGGCAGTCCTGGTTTAGGAAGAATGTTGCTGTAATTTAGCCCCAGGAGACATCGTCTCCAGCTGGCTGTATGATACGACCTGTGTCCTTATATTTTCAAACATTGGAATCTAGCACCCCCCACTCACCTCAAGACAATATCTGTGTATCACGATTTCCAGGTTATTTCCCTTCATCAGCACGGAATGATCGTTCAGCTAGACACAGATCGTGTCGTTTAGCCAGCTGGAGATGATGTCTGCTGGGGCTAAATTACAGCAACATTCATCCTAAACCAGGACTGCCATGTTATGTTGGCAAACAATCTTTTTACTACAACTTTTACTATATTTTACTCTTTTAATATCAGTTGTTTGTGGACAGGATTTACTACTGAAGTTTTTCAAACTAAAACCAAAACAAGCTTCATGAATCATTTTATTTATATCAAATGAAATGTTCATATAATTTTTTAAATAAAAATCCTAAAAAAAACATATATAATTAACAGAAATTGACATCGTTTGCATCTGCAATTAATTGATCAATTTCCACTTCTGTGTTTTGAAAAGTTATGTAATTATCCAGTATGCAATTAACTGGAATTGACTGCAGTAACATAGTAAGGTATTAATTGTTACTAATTAGTAGCAAGACATTTGTTAGCACCAAAATACTCAAGTTGTAATTAAATTCAATTGATACTAATCAGAATAAGAATTTAGAATAGTTTGGTCAAACTCATTTTAGGCTTCACATGTTGGTATGTGAATATCAGATGTTGATATGTGAGGATTGTTTTAACAAATTGATGTTGATACAATTCAAAATAAAGAAAAATATCTTTTAGATATTAGCATGGCTATGTGGTTAGCAAGTTTGCTTCCCAACAACATGGTTTCATGTTCAATCCCACATCTTGAGCAAATATCTTGCACTACACCCCCAGGCTAACCAAATCCTTCTGAGTGGATTTTTGTGGACAGACAATCAAAAAAGCCTGTTGTGTGTGTGTGTGTGTGTGTGTTGGATTGGCACAAGGGTCTGTTCGGTTTTTGTTGGCACTATACTTCAAGCACTGTATTTAGTGGCTCACTGCAGCCTGTCCCTTATGCACGTACACTTGTTAGAGACTTTACACTCTCTAATGTAATTGAACATGAATTTGTAATAAGGCAGGTTCTATTTTGTGTGCTTGAAAGTGGAGAACCAAAATGAACATTATCGACACCTTGTATTTTTTTCTTTTATTTAAAAAAAAAAGGCAAGAAAATGGCAAAAACCTCTGTGTGTGTGTGTGTGTGTGTGTGTGTGTGTGTGTGTGTGTGTGCATACTTAATGCCTTGTCTCAACGGTGTACAATAGTTGGAATGAGTACCAGCAGCATAGAAGCAATGTCTTTTGTTTCTAGACTTCCATGAAAATATTATCTTGCTTAGAAACAGGAAGAGTATCAAGCCATAGCAAAAAAAACCTGTCTCAACAGAGTCTGTCTGACCCATTCTTGCAGAGAAAAGTGGATTGCAAAACAATGGTATGCTGGCAATAAAACTAACAATGCAGCTTATGTTAATTGTCTGTAGCAACCATAAAAACCAAATAGTATTATTATTCTTTCCACTACAGAACTATAGTTTGAATTTGTGTCCTTTAAATAAATAATTTAGTGTACTTTCTTTCTCTCTTTCCAACTGGGGTAGCCATGTATATCCTCTGCTGCAAGAGACCTGTTTCTGTATTTCTGTCGTGCTTTAATTTTTCATCACATGGCACAAAGCCATCTCTCCTTCAATATCAATACCCCTCTCAGTTGAAGGTTCATGTCTTGCAAGTTACTTGGTGACCTTGCTGGTTCTGGTGCCACATAAAAGCACACTCCATAAAATAGTTGGCATTAGGAAGGACATTTGGCCATAGAAACCCTGCCAAAACAGACAATTGCTTCTCAGCACAGTCCTCTGGCTTGTCAGCTCCCGTCAAATCCTCCGACCCATGCCAGCATGGAAGGTGGACGTCAGATGACGAGGACTTGTAGTTCAGTCCTTTCATCTCTACACACTGGTTACATTCATCCTTTATGTTTCTGTCATTGTTCACTGACCACATTGACAAACACCATTTAGTCCAACAAACCTTATTTTAAATGTTTCATATCTCATGCAAGTCCATCTTATCTAATTCAATTTAGTAATTAGATATACTAATTATATCTATCACATAACTTACAACTTGATAGTATCAATAGATTTAAGCAGATTATAGCTGAATTTCTTTAATCTTTTACTGTTATCTCTGAGAATTAATTGCAGTCCGGTATAAGATTAAATCTATCAATGTGACTTAAAGGATTGCTATAAAAATTACCTCTAGAAGGAAGCTGTGTGATTATCAACAGGCTTTTGTGGCTGCTCTCATATTAATGAGAAGAAAACATGGACTATGTTCTGTGTGTGTGTGTGTGTGTGTGTGTGTGTGTATATATATATAATGTGTATGCCTGTATGTATATACACACATCACACGCACACACAGAGAGATAAATATATTTTTAAAAATAGTTGATGTAGTAAGCCTAGCTGATGAGCTTCAAGTATCAATTCGGCACAGTAAGCGAAATCAATTGATGCTGGGATATCTGCCTTCCTCTTTGTATTTTTACAAATGGGAAGACTATTTCTAAATATATTTGCTGCACTCTCTGTGCATGTTTTCATATAGTCAGAGATGCATGGTTTGGGAGAGTTTTAACTCTTCTTTCAAGCAAACAGGTACATCTTGTACCTTGACTTTTAATATAAATATATATATATATATATATATATATATTATATATATATGAAACTTTGAAGTTACAGTCACCCTTTTCTTTGAAAAAGTTTAATAAACATGTACTCTACTAAATGTATTTAGTAATCCATCAGTTTAATGTTAAATTGTCGCTGATGTCATAAGGAGGAAAACATATGTATGCGCCTGACTGGTCTTCGTGCTGGTGACACGTAAAAAGCACCCACTACACTCTCTGAGTGGTTGGCATTAAGAAGGGAATCCAGCTGTAGAAACCTTACCAGATCAGATTGGAGCCTGGTGATGCCTTCTGGCTCGTCAGTCTTCAGTCAAACCGTCCAATCCATGCCAGCATGGAAAGCGGATGTTAAATGACGATGATAACACACACACACACACACACATATAAATGTATGATATTTAATAACTCTATTTCTATATTGTGTCTATTTTCAGGCGATTCGTGATATTTTGTTGCTTGGTCATCGGCAAGCAGTTGCCTGGCTTGATGAATGGTTTGGTAAGATAACCACACACTCTTTCTTTCTCTCTCCTCTTCCTCTTCTCTCTAATATATATGAGTGTTGACTTTTCTACAAGTGTTTGATGACTCTAATGTCAGCTTTAAGAAGATGTTCTCATACAGCTGAGCAAACAGAATTTTCCTAATTATTGTAATTCATTCCCAGGATAAACATTTTTTCCATTTCTTGAGTTGAGTTTTCTTAATAAATGTGCTGCTTTCTTGTCCATTTCTTTCTCCGTGACTCCCAGACTATAGAAACATCTGTGACCTTCATGTTCTTGCTATTTCTATTGTTAAATATTTAAAGAGATAGTTTTTTTCTTCTTCTTCTTCTCTAAATCAATCATAATTAATAATAATGTTTTACATTTAGTCTTTAATATGTCTGGACATTTGACCAACACTGTTGTGTTTGAACATCAATTAATATTTCTCAATATTATATGATGATGATGATGATATTGGTACCATTTTTCTATGGTGCATATTTTGTATAAATAGAGAATATATTTAGTTATATGGCTGTACCTGAAGGCGGTGAGCTGGCAGAATCGTTTGCACGTTGGGCAAAATGCTTAGCAGTATTTCATCTGTCTTTATGTCCTGAGTTCAAATTCTACCAAGGACAGCTTTGCCTTTCATCCCTCGATGGTGGAGGGTGGGGTGGTGGTCAGTAAAATAAAGTACCAGTCAAGGACTAGGGTTAAGGGGTTTCCACTTACTTTGTCCCTCAAAATTGCTTGCTTTGTGCCAAAATCTGATTATTGCTATTATTCTTATTATTAGGAATGAGTCTAGCAGACTTGCGAGAATATGAAGCTAAAATGCAGGAAGAAACTAACAAGAAACTTGGAGTTGCAGATGCCGAAAGCCCACAGTGAATGAAGAAATGTTATAATTCCACCAAATTGGATCAAAAAGATAAAAAAGAAAAAAAAAAAGGAAAAATATTCAAAGAACAAGTGAGAAATGTTGCTAAATGTCTGTATATTTATTTCTCTTCTATCTTAAACTTCTCTAGCCATCTTATGTGCCACAGTAAGCAGTTGGAATGTTATTTATTCCTGTCTTAGATTTTGAGAGGTGGGTTTTATTTTTGAAGCAATTTGCAGATAAACAGTAATATTTTATTCTGGTTACTTGGTGCCATAATGTTTTTAGAATGGAAACCTAGCAGATCTCTGCCCACATAACAAATTGGAAAATTTACAAAAGGGGAAAAATACTCATTTTATTGTTTTTATTTACTTTTTTAACAATTAGAAAGTGAAATGGTTTAATTATGATAATTGTTTTTAATAATGAAAGCCGTTATGTTCTGAAAGCAGCTACCAAAAAAAAACCTTTTGAATAGCAAAAAGGCTACCAAAGGATTTTTAACCTCAAATTTACTATTTCTTGTAGTTTTATCTACTTTGATTTCTGTTAAAAATTAATTATTCCATGTCACTCACAGTTTAATTCTTATAATGTATCTTATTAAAGATATTTAACGAAATGACAAAATTGATTGGTCAGAGAAAGTGGCCTTATATAAAAGTACATAGATGATTAGAAATGGATTCAGAGGTTGGCATCTTCAGTCCTTGGTGTTTACTAAACAACTTGGTTTGTGAGTGAATCAGTTAAATATAATTCCTCTACTTTAACTCTTTGTTAGTATAATTAGTGGTGGCCAAGGCAAGACCTTATGAACTTTTGCTCAAAAACAAAATGAAATATATATATATATATATATATTGACTCATTGACTGTGTTCTCATTGCTTGCCAAATGTTACCTGTCATCCCACCTTACACCTGACAGGTACCAGTATTATGGTTACTTCATGACAAATTGTACCCCCATCTCATTTAATTAATTAATGATCCCAAAACACTGTCAAATAATTATTCATCAAAATATTATCTGATATTATAATTAAAGAAAAAAAAAATGAAAAAAAAAAATGTTTTGAAGCAGTTTATCTCAGGAGCAGAAAGTGCGAAGATTTTCTTGCATAAAACATATTTTTAATCACTTTCTCTTGATATTTTTACTTTGAATGGATGGTCAGCGGATAGAGTCAAAAGCAACAACCACATATATAAATAACATCCATCTATCTATCTATCTATCTATAATGTGTATGTGTCAAACACTCATTTCTATATTTGTAATATTTTCAAATGTTTATTCAAGCAGGGGAACAATGGCCTGGACTGATTTTTTTCGATACTAATTTCTATTATTGTCAAAACTAAAGTGTTGTTGTCACGTTGTCATTCTTTAATTCACCTCGAACAAAACACTTTCAACATTTGGCCACAATCATTGTATACTCTGCAAAATGTCTTCCCAGCATTGTTTTCTCTGTAAACATTTCCAGGCATTTTGCTATATTTTTAGCATAAATGTCATTATTATTATTATTTTTTTTTAAGGCGGTGAGCTGGCAGAATGGTTAGCACACCAGACAAAATGCTTAGTGGCATTTCATCTGGCTTTACATTCTGAGTTCAAATTCCACCATGGTTGACTTTACCTTTTATTCTTTCGGGGTCAATAAGATAAAGTACCAGTCATATACTGGTGTCAATGAAATCAGCTATGCCCTCCCACCAAAATTTCAAGCCTTGTGAGTAGAAAGGATTGTTATCCAGCCAGTGAGCTGACAGAATGGTTAGAACATTGGACAAAAGGCCCATTGGCATATCTTCCACTTCTTTACATTCTGAGTTCCAATTTCATCAAGGTTGATTTTGCTTTTCATCCTTTTGATAAAATAAATACCAGTCATATACTGGTCTCCTATCCCCAAATTTTGACCTGTGTTAAAAATTATCATCACCATCCTCCTTAGGGCAGCAAGCTGGCTCATTAGCATGCCAGACTAAATTCTTAACAGCATTTCATCCAGCTGTTTAATACTGAGTTCAAATCCTGCCAAGATCAAATTTGCCTTTCATCCTTTCGGGGTCAATAAACCACCAGCTAAGTATTGGGGTCAGTGTAATTGACTTGGTCCTCCACCCAATCAAAATTGCTGGCCTTGTGCCTAAATTATAATTATTATGGCCGTCGTGTCTTTGATGACCGGGTGTTTGAATTTGCACCGTGTTAACATTCCTGCCAAAACTGTCTGAAATCTTTTAAGTTTCTTTTGACCCTTTATGATAAACAAAAAAAACTGTTTTATTCTTACCATTTATACAGAGGTGACATTGTGAGTTTAGTTTTCAATTGTTTCGAGATCTTTGATGTCCGTTACTCAAATTTGACAATATTATACTTTAGAAGTTTCAACATTAAATGTAAAGTTGACAAATAAACAAAAAAAAAAAAAATGGTTTAGTTTGTTCACATAAACACGTACTTGATGGTAACCTGATCTCATTTCATTGTATGATATAACTTTTTTTTTTTAAATTGCATACAATAAAAAAAAAAAATGAATAAAGTTCTGCTATTTGTGTCTTCAAAGAAAAGAGTTGGTTTTTTTCTTCTGCATGAATTTATTGTTCTTCTCATGGTTTCAGTTCTTTTTATACCTCAACAATCATTTTGTCTCAAGAATAAATCAAGATTCTGTTTCCTCAGAATAGCAGAAATAAAGAATATATCCAGTTCTGCTTCGAGCAGTGG
Source organism: Octopus bimaculoides (assembly GCF_046866305.1). NCBI lineage: Eukaryota > Metazoa > Mollusca > Cephalopoda > Octopoda > Octopodidae > Octopus > Octopus bimaculoides. Next base: position 94,799,134 of record NC_142937.1, on the reverse strand, counting down.
TTCCCAACTGATTTTTGGCCATGCCACAAAATCCTGAGGCCCCCTTGTGAAAAAATAGTGCAACAGACATAAAAAAAAAATGTGTAGGAAACACACATTCACCCCCACACCACTAAATCAAATGAAATAATCACTTTAGAGACACCAGGTCATTTTCCTTTATTCAAGTTTTGACACTTTAGAGACATCACTTCCTCTGAATAGACTGAAATGACCTGATGTCTCTAAAGTGATAAAAATTGTCAAGGGAAGGGGTGTGAAGATTTTTTCTTTTTTTTTAATAACTCATTCTTGTGCGGGTGGCACATGAGATGCACCATTTTGAGCGTGGCCGTTGCCAGTACCGCCTGACTGGCTCCTGTAGGATTTTCGAGCGAGATCGTTGCCAGTGCCCCTGGACTGGCTTGTGCGGGTGGCACGTAAAAGCACCCACTACACTCTCTGAGTGGTTGGCGTTAGGAAGGGCATCCAGCTGTAGAAACTCTGCCAAATCAGACTGGAGCCTGGTGTTGCCATCCGGTTTCACCAGTCCTCAGTCAAATCGTCCAACCCATGCTAGCATGGAAAGCAGACGTTAAATGATGATGATTCTTGAATTTCTTCCTTTCTCTATTGAGATGCATGCCTCACCAAAATATTACTATGTCCTACGTTGGGAATCATGGGCTTAGAGAGAGGTTTTAACCATTCTGTTTGCATCAATATGAAATACCATTGGAAGGCATGGAGAACAGTGAACATCCAGTTTTAATAATGTATTTTATTCATTCTAAATATGTGTTCTGGTACATTTTGAATGTGAATATTTGACTGCTTTGTTTCTCATCACATCACACACGATTCTCTTTTAAGTTCTCTGGTTGTGGGTCTCCTCAGTGAAAAGTTGTTTGATCTGCTAAAAATATCAACTAAATCTCCCTGAAATAAGGAAAACTAATTGACTCATTAGATAATGTATACAAAGCATACCTTCTTCTAAAAAGACAGCACAGTAGTCCTGTTTCTGCTCCGTCAGGGGAAAAGATTTCAATCCTTCAAAATAAATTTTTGTATTCTCAAACAAATGCAAAAAAAGTCAAGTTATCCATGTTTTACTGGTGTTTAATCTTTGATGACTTCACACCTTGTTTAAGATATCCTTCTATTCGAGGGGTTTTGTCTGTAGAAGTTAACTAATATTATTGTTAAAAAGAAAGAAACCAACAAAAACATACTCCTACATGATTCCTGTCTACGTGTATCTAAGCAGGGAGTTCACTGGTTGTTATGAGATCTGTTTCTGCAGCCAGTAAGCCATCATCTTTCAAAGACATCCATCTAATTCTTTCTAAGATAATAAAGAAATCAATAATGCATGAATGTTATTGGAAACACATGAAGACAAAAGACAGATTGGGTCTTTAAAATGTGTTTTATACATTAAACAATGAAATTCAACATATTTTATATACAAACTTACATATGTATGTATGTATGTATGTATATATATATATATATATATATATATATATATATATAGACAGAGAGAGAGTAAAATGAATGGTGTTGGAGAGTGGAGCATCCAATATTTAGGACTGAGTCTTTCTCCAGGTTTAAGAGTGACTGGCAATTTCATTTAACTCTTGCCGTTACTTTTTTTCCCAAGTCATAAAAGTCTTGCCTGCGTTAAACAACCACCAGTCTCCTTGGATTCTGTTTGATCCAATACACAAACACCTTGCAATCTGGTTTTCTTATTCCAGGAGGGACAATTCAACCTATCTTTGTTTGGAAACTGGATTTCACATTCATATTTACAAGAGATAACGTTGAAGAAATTTGAAGTGATATTTATAAAGGTGTGTAAAGAGATCTGTAATATCAGAGTGTGTGTGTGTGTATATATTCTATATATATATATATATATATATATATATATATATACACACACACACATTAAGTGTTTCATTAATTTGTGAGCCAGGAAGTCTGAATCTAATCCTATGTATGTTAGCTTCAAAGGGTTAAAAGTAACGAATCTGTTGATTGGTCTTTTGCAATATTAGAATGCAGGATGATCATTGTGTCTTGAGCCATAACATAGAGATAAGTGATGCATGAAAATAAGAAAATTATATTTGAAAACCACGAAAATCAAACAAATTTTATGGTTTACTCATTATCAAAATGTTGGTCTACTAATTAGAAAGCTATAGAATGAGACACTGACAGCACAAACGTCACTCTCATTAACAGATGAAGGATACACACTGCAACAACTTGTATTTCTATTTATCCTTTACAATTTACCCAAAGGTGTTACTTTGTACCAGAGTTCACCTCCATGACAGACCTGGAGACGAGGCACCATAAAGTCTGCAAACGTTCCTGCACAGAGCTCAACACTGCAAGTTAATTTTTGTGAGATAAGTTGTACTATGGAAGCTATTTACGAAGTGGAATGGATAATTGAACGATAAGTGGTTTAGTTAATGATGCAACGCAATTTTTCAACCAATTGTCAATAGAATATTCTAAAATGGATCAATATTTTGTTTATCTAAAACTAACAGGAATTAAACAACCAAACCATGTTACTAGAATAACTCACAGACCTTTGAAGAATAGCCAATTAGGTTCAAAAACATGTTCTTTAAGAATAAACTCCTTTGATTGTGCCATCTTCATTTTGATGACGTTTTTTCTCCATAATAAGAGAAGACATTTTTTTCTGTTTCGTGTAGTTTTACTTCAAATAGAAGGTCAGCTTGATTATATTGATTCAGTTCTTCAGAAAGTTGGTTCCAGATAAAAACAACGATATTTTCTCCAGTACTGCAATCAAAAAGTAAAACCAGATATATAAAGATGTCATTCCTGTGAGAATATTTCTAAAATTCTTCCTATAATTGTTAACTAATTTAAAAACAATTTCCTGCCACAGAAACACCTAAAAAATTTGGTTTATGGTTTGAATTAAAGTCCTGAAATGAACTGATGAAATAGTAGAGATTTAAAATAGTGAGCAAGGCTCAGCACTCTACAATATTTCATTTGATATTCAATTCAATAAAGGCATTCATTGCTGGGAACGGCTGATAAAAATTACAGCTGATCGGAATGGAGTGGTCTCCCTTAGATCTTGCTCGTGTTTTCCCAAATATTTCATAATTAAATGAGAGAATTAAAATGCAACTAGAAAAGGAGGTTTTAAGTTACCTGGGGTTATATTTAAAGTATGGAACATCTTTGTCTATGTTTTTATGGTCCAAAACATCCATGACACATTTCTGGAAATTATAAACAGAAATATTCTACAAGATACAGAAATTATCAAACAATTTAAGTGGTGGGAACATTTTGTGAAGATGTAGTTTCTGTAAATCAAAATAGACTTTAAAAAGAATGTCAATCAATTAATCAAAATAAATGAAAAGACACTCAACGTACTTAGATAATAAAGTGAAATGAAAAGATGAAATAAGAAGGTGAATGAAAGGCTGTTGAGTATATAAATGCAATGAATAACAAAAGAATTTAATTTAAATAAAAGGAGAGAATTAGAATCTAAGAAGAAATTAAGAAAGCATGAATTAAGTCAAAGTTAGGAATTGTAATTAGAGAAATTAATCATTTTCTGTATATTTAACACATATGCTTATATATATATATATATATATATGACAGGCTTTCAGTTTTCGTTGACCAAATCCACTCACAAGGCTTTGGTTGGCCCGAGGCTATAGTAGAAGACACTTGCCCAAGGTGCCACACAGTCACTCCTGCGCTAATATATGTTTATATATATATATATATATAAAATTCTGAGTTGGAAGCAACTCTAATAATATAATCCTTATTGAAGCCACATGCTTAATGCATGAATTTTGTTTCAACTCTGTATTTCCCTCCATGGATAAATTTAAATAAAGAACTGACAGATGTAGAGATGGGCATGGCTGTGCAGGTAAGAAGTTTACTTCCCAACCTCGTGGTTCTTGGTTCAGTCCCACTGTGTAACAGCTGGAGTAAGTGTCTTCTACTACAGCTGCCAAGTTGACCAATGCCTTATGAGTGAATCCAGTAGGTGGAAACTGCAGAAAGCCTACTACACACACACAGACACATACATGCACGCACACAAGCACATATGTGTGTGTGTGTGTGTGTGTGTGTTTGCCAGAATATTCATGAATGTTGGTATTCTGTAATTGTCATTAACATAGTATGGTGCTGATGCCAACATTTCTTGTTGACATCACAGCCAGTCACTCAAGGCTTTCAAAGACATTCAGAGTATAAAAAAAAATATTCCTTGCCTGAAAAACAAGTAAGAACTAGAGATAAGAAAAGTCTCCAGCTGTGAAATCATTCCCCATTGACCCACAACTTGTTCAGCAATTAAAGCATGGAACAATGGACTTTGAGAAGGAATGACTCAATATTTGAAATGACTATATGTCCCAAGATAAATTTCCTGAATACCAAAGAAAGAAAAAAAGGAAAATGAATGAATTTTGTATGGCTGAAAAATGGTTAGGTTAGAGATGAACATGTAGAATATGGAATATCATGTGACTTACATTGATTATTTGTTTCAAATCAACTATATTGATCACCATTCCTGTCACTGGATCCACCTGCAAACAGCAGAAGAGAAACAGCAGAAAGTTACAGCAAAAGAATTTCTCTCTGGTTCAACAATTAAATTGCTTACCAAATATTTAAGATTTTTTAATGGATTCCTTCTAATATATCCGTATGGACAGAAGAATATTTACAAGTTTTTAATTAAATAGCAATAGAGGAAAACACACTGGTCTTTAACGATAGTAGATAACAGTAGAGGTAGGGGTGTGTGGAGAGAACTAATTATCAATTTTTAATTATGATAGACAGCAGGAAAGGTAGGGGTGCATAGAAGAATACTTACTGGACCTTTAAGTGCCACTTCCACTGAAATAGACAAGAAAAGAAGAAAAGTGAACAGAAGACAGAACATAAACAATTGAGATCTTATAACAGAAAATCACTTTCCACTGCTGAATACAAGGCTTTCTAGAAGAAGTGTTTAATGTTGGGAAATAATACATATTAGAGGATAATCTGATGTAACTGCTAAGTAGAGTGCTCTAAGAGTATGTCGTTTAGAAATTATATACATGGTGAATATTGCTCAAGTATACAGAACAGTGCTACAGACACACAGACATCTCAGACCACATTGGAACACAGCTTATATATCATCATCATTTAACGTCTGCTTTCCATGCTGGCATGAGTTAGATGGATTAGCTGGAACTGAGAAGCCAGAGAACTTCACCAGGTTCCGGTCTGTTTCGGCATGGTTTCAGCAGCTGGATGCCCTTCCTAATGCCAACCACTCCAGGAGTGTAATGCATGCTTTTTTTATGTGCCACTGGCATGGGTGCCATTTACACGACACTGGCAACAGCCACAACCACAATTTCATGGATGCCATTTACAACATACCCACAACAGACAACATGCTTAGTGGCATTTCTTCCAGTTCTTCACATCATGAGTTCAAATCCTGCTGAAGTCAATGTTTCCCTTCCTTTGGAGTAGATAAAAAGAAATACCAGAGAAGTACTGGGGTCGATGTGATTGACTTGTCCCCCTACCCTCAGAAAATTACTGGCCTTGAGACTGGTAACGGATGAGCATCTTGTTCAGGAGGAATACTGTGACTTCAGTCGTTTATACGCCGAAGAAGCTAAGAAAGAAGTTTTTTGAGCCGAAGAAGCTAAGTAAGAAGTTCTTTGAGCCGAAGAAGCTAAGTAAGAAGTTCTTTGAGCCGAAGAAGCTAAGTAAGAAGTTCTTTGAGCCGAAGAAGCTAAGTAAGAAGTTCTTTGAGCCGAAGAAGCTAAGTAAGAAGTTCTTTGAGCCGAAGAAGCTAAGTAAGAAGTTCTTTGAGCCGAAGAAGCTAAGTAAGAAGTTCTTTGAGCCGAAGAAGCTAAGTAAGAAGTTCTTTGAGCCGAAGAAGCTAAGTAAGAAGTTCTTTGAGCCGAAGAAGCTAAGTAAGAAGTTCTTTGAGCCGAAGAAGCTAAGTAAGAAGTTTTTTGAGCCGAAGGCCTCAAAGAAAATAAAAACAAAAAAAAAGACTAAGATATGGTAGTAAAGAACAGCCAGGAACAAAAAACAAATGGAAGCAGCACCAGTTTAGACTAATGTACTGACCTTTATAGTTGTGGCCATGGCCATTAATGTGGTTACATTTTCCATAAATCTTCTGATTCACTTCATCACTAAGACAGGGACTAAAATATAAAAAGAGAAACATTGAAATAACATTCGTCCTAAAAGTATTGTTTATGTCTGCACATGCTGGGCCTTGTCCCTGTACCCAATTTGCCCCTGTCAAACACTACCCCACATCTCATCTTTCAAACACCTATTCCTCCATCAGTCTTCTAACTACTCACCTGCTGTAATCATTTGAAACTAGAATCAGCACACATCTTATTCCCCTTTAGGGCTACTAGTTAAATCCTTCTTCCCCCACAATCACTTCCCATTAACGTCATTCCCTGATTCTTTCAGGATGATAATGTGCCAATTCACACAGCTAAAGTTGTTACCGAATGGTATGAGGAACATTCTCGTGAAGTTGAACATCTTATCTGGCCACTACAGTCCCCAGATCTCAATATTATTGAACATTTATGGTGCATTTTAGAAAAACAAGTAAGGAGTCGATATCCTCCATCATCATCATTACAAGAACTGGAGACTGTTTTAGCTGAAGAATGGACAAAAATTTCCTTTGGAAACAATTCAAACTTTGCAAGAGTCCATACCTCATAGAATTCAAGCTGTAATTACTGCCAAAGGTGGTCCTACCCGATATTAAAATAAATTTGTTGGAAATTTTAAGGTGTTTCCATCATTTTGTCCAACCCCTGTATACTAATTTAGTATCAATATTTTAATGATGATAATAATTATTAAATACTATGGTTTTTCTTCTGAGCCCATCTAGCTATGTGGCGCATAAAACTTAGTTTGCACAAGACCTATGCTCAACGCCCATTTCCAGCATCTCTTGTATATTTCCTCTACAGCAAGACACCTGTTTCTGTCTCTCATCTTGCAAGTACTTGGTGACCCTGTCAGTGCAGGTACCACTTAAAATCACCCAGTCCACACTGTAAAGTGGTTTGTGTTTGGAAGGGAATCCAGCTGTAAAAATCCTGCCAAAACAGTCACAGAAGTCTTGGTGCAGGCTTCTGCCTGGCTGGCTCTTGTGAAATTATCTCACCCATGCTAGCATGAAAGGCAGACATTAAACGATGATGATGATTATTATATATATATATATATATATATATATATATATATTGACAAAGCTGCAACTGTTTCTTTTTACACCATGAATGGTGATATAAGCCTTCAGCTACGACTAATGGTAATCCTGAAATTCCTTATCAGTATTTTAGTGTTGTTGTAATAATCTCCCATTGATCTCAAATCTCCAATTATCTTTAACAAATGAGAAAAAAAAGTCTAAAAATACTATTTCTCTCCCACCAACTCCCACCAAATACTCTCTGTTTGTCTCTCTCTCTCCAGATTCCTCTCCTTTTAACATTTTCAGATTATTTCTCTAATTGGTGTTTGTAGACTTAATCCACCAAAACTAGACAAAGAGATAATCCATTGTACAGAACAATTTATTTGCCAGGTCTCCTTTAGAGAAATCTGAAGAAACTGTTACTTACTTGTGTAATCTATGGCAGGCACTAAATGTTTCAATACGGCGGGCCAAGACGACTGGTCGGTCATTGTCACTGGGCATTTTACTGGAAGGCCATTTAAGAATAAATATAAATACTAAAACAGGAAATACATTAAAATATATAATAGTATCAGCGCTAAGCAGTGATGAAGAATAAAAGAACTTTAGGTTAGTGGCATATTTTAATGTCTAAAGACAAATTCACTGCAGTTGTAATGGACAGAAAATTCTCACTTATGGTAAAAGGTGTAAAAATAGCATATCTTAGCAAATTCCTACACTTGTTTCTAGCTCCTTGGCCTTCCTCAATGGGAGATACTGAAGGGAGATAACTTGAGCAGATTCTAATACCATAGCTTTATATTAACCCATTAAGTCCCACTGTCCTATAAATAGGACACGAAATGAGAACATTAAATAAGTTATTTCACATTGTCTCAGTGTCCTATTTATAGGCCACTGCAAAAAAGATATATGTATTTGCATTGGGAGCCCTTCACATCGAAGATCGTGATTGTCGTACGCTGACGAAGGGTAAATACCCAGAAACCCGGGTCCGTGCATATCACGTCAGATCGACGATGGGAAGGATGACTTCCCTTTGCAAATACTGACCGGACACAGAAAGTGTGTCAATAGACAGCTGGAGAAGATGTTCTCTTGGGGCTACAAGCTACAGTAGCATTCACCCTTAGGGGTTAGCCGCATTTAAGTGACAAATATACTTCAAGAAGAGGACAAATATCTGTCAAATGTAAATAATATTCATTCAATTTCTATAAATTTCCCCAATGGATAATTTGATGAGATGGATCAAGGGATTTAAAATAGGATTCTGTTTTTTTTTTTAAGAGGTCTACAAGGACCCTGTGCTGGTGCCACATAAATAGTACTTGTGCCAGTGCCACATGGAAGTGCTTGTGCCAATGCCATATTAAAAGCATCCAGCACATACTATCAAAAGTGGTTGGCATTGGGAAGGTCATCCAGCCATAGAAACCATATTCAGGAATCTGGTGTAGCTCTTCTGCTTGCCAACTCTGGTCAAACTGTCCAACCCATGCCAGCATGGACAACAGACATTAAAGGGTGATGATGACAACAGGTGCAAGTGTGGCTGAGTGGCTAAGAAGCTGAATTTGTAACCACATGGTTTTGGGTTCAGTCCCACTCTATGTCAAATGTCTTCTTATGGCTCTCAACTGACCAATGCTCTATAAGTGAATTCGGCATATAGAAACTGTGTGGAAACCTGTAGAGTCCTCCCACCACAACCCATCTTCCCAACACTGCCTTCTCCCAACCATGCTCACTCACCTCTGCATTCCCCCAGCCCTCCCCCACATACCTACCTGCACACAATATGTCTCATTTTGTAAAGCACTTTTCGTCAATCTTTCAAAGAAAGAACACCAGAAGTGAAATTGTTTGGCAATTTCTGTAAAAACATTTTTATTTCTTTAATTTTTTTAGCTAAATAGATTATGTCTATGCCTTTTTTTGTGTGTATGTATGTGTTTATGTATGTATGTATGTAAGTATATGCTTATATGCCTATGTGTATACATATGTATACTTGTGTACACACACACACACACACACATATATATATATATATATATATATATATATATATATATACACAAATATACATATACACACACGTAAACACACAATACATACACAAAAAATGTATAAACATAACAGATTCTGCTGGAAAAATATATTAAAGAAATAAATATTTTTTACGGAAATTGACAAGCAAATAATTTCACTTTTCATAGACTTTCTTCGAAAGATTGTCCAATTCTTTTTACTGTTTATTATTATTTTTTTATTTAAAAATAATTTAATTTGATTTTTTTTTCTTGGCATTTCAGGAATTTTTGTCAGGCAAGTCT